>NW_027551568.1:10978713-10984004 GCF_008692635.1 Crocuta crocuta | reverse complement strand
AAGACATTTAAGCAGGTGACTACCAAAATTGTTTATATTTAACAGAATCGAAGTGGAATAATTCAGTGGTTAATAATTCATTTTTTGCAGTCAGACTACTGGGATTCAAATTCTGGTTCTACTACTTACTTGATGTAAGACTCCGAGCAAAGTCCTTAGGCACTCAATGCCTCAGCTCTTTTATCTGTAAAATGAGATAATAGCTGTACCTCTGTCATAAAGTTCTTGTCAAGGTCAAATAAAATAATAGAAGTAAAATGCTCAGAAGAGGACTTTCCTGTGAGTAAGCATTCAAGAAATATGAATTATTATAAAGGAGAAATTTCTTTCTTTTGGCAGGAAGTAACAAACTATTTTTTATTTGAGAGGGACAGAGGCAGTGCAAGTGGGGAAGGGGCAGAGAGAGAGGGTAAGAATCCCAAGCAGGCTCCACGCTGCTGGCACAGAGCCCGAAGTGAGACTTGAACCCATAAAACCATGAGATCATGACCTGATCCAAAACCAACAGTTGGATGCTCAATTGACAGAGCCACCCAGGTGCCCCATGGAAGTAACAAACTCTTTTAAGCAGGGGAGCCACCTTATTGAGAAAAATGCTTTGATAATCTCCCTTGAAAATGGACATCCAGTACCTTCATGGCTGTGGACACTGAGGCTTCCTAGAGAGAAGACATTTACGTTGGAAAATTAAAGGAGAAAAGACAAGTTTTAAGGAGAAAGCAGGTACGTTCTGCTTTAGATGTATCATGCTTGAGTTGCCTTTGTGCTGAGCAGATGAGAATATGTGCCTAGCACTTAGGAGTGAGTTTGTGGCTAGAAGCACAGATGTGTAAAAAGTATTTGCAAAATAGTCATATTCACAGTTTTAAGCCTTTTACTTAGTTTAGTTCACTTAATTCCTAACAGCTTACAGTAGAGAGCTACAGTCAATCCTTGTTATTTGTGGAGTCTATGTTTGCAAATGCATCTATTTGCTAAAATTTTTAGTCCCCAAATCATGTTGCTTTCCTGGTCATTTGCAGATATGCAGAGAGCAGTGAAAATTTTGAGTTGCACAATGCACATTGCCAGCCTAGGTTGGACACGATATTGCTTTGCCTTCCTGTTTCAGTTCTCATACAATGAATAGGTGTCCTTTCCACAGCCTCTTTAGTGCCATGGGTTTTGCACATTTGTATTTTTTTTGTGTATGTGGTGATTTTGCTGCTTAAAATGTCCCTCAATGCTGAAGTGTAGTGTAGTATTCCTAAGTTCAAGAACACTTGGGGTGTGGTGTGCTTCTTGGAAAAACATGCATTAGACAAGCTTTGTTCAAGTATGAGTTATAATGCTATTGGCCATGAATTTGGTGTCAATGAATCAACAAAATAGATAAGGTATCTTTAAAGAGAAAACATACATGAAACAAGGTTATGTATTGACCAGTTGACAAAAATGTTGTAGCCAGTCGTTTGCAGGAACCTAACTCTTTATTTCCCCTAAAAACAATGGCTTGGTATTCATTAGATTAGTGTTTGTGCTGACTTTACAGAGACTAGCTCCTGGGAAAAGTGAGAATCCACTGTAGATATAAGAATATACAAGTTGCAATAGACACAGGGAAGGGGAAAGTGATTAGCTGTCTTTGGGAAGGTTAAGTGTCATACAACTGGTGCATTTCCTTTTTGTTTTTTTTCTTAAATTTATTTATTTATTTTGAGAGAGAGAGAGTAGGGGAGGGGCAGAGAGAAAGAGGGAGAAAAAGAATCTCAAGCAGGCTTTGCACTGTCAGTGCAGAGCCCAATGTGGGCTCAAACTCATGAACCTCGAGTTCATAAACTGAACTGAAATCAAGAGTCAGATGCTTAACTGACTGAGCCCCCCAGGTGCCCCAACAGCAGGTGCACTTCCTAAAGGACACTTAAAGTTCATTTGGAAAACTATGTCCAATCTGTTAAAGTCAGTAGAAGGAAGAGGAGTGAGTAATATACCAATATTCCATCTTTAAATCCAATTCTTTGCCAGATGCAAAAGTTTCAAATCACAGCACAAAGTTGCATGACGTGGAAAACACATGTGTTCAACAATTGCATGGAGAACTTTAGTGAGAGTCTGAGATCCTATGAGTCTACTCGCACCCTGCTGACAGCTCAGTCAGCACAAAGATTGAGTCTCTAAGATACCATGTCTAAGATGGCACTACCTAGTAATTTTCACAGAAAACTATGGTCTATCAGTCATAAAATAATATACTACCTTGTTGATACTAATGACCCACCATGAAGATGGTAAGAGTCCTTCTAAAGATGACAGTCCAATGGTCAGGAATGTTATGTGACTTACCCAGCACATACTGTTCATAAATATGGTAATTGAGACTCATACCCGTGCCTTCTGGCCCCAAAGCTCATGTTATTCCTGTTCTACGTGAGTACTTTTCTGGTTAGGTTTCAGGATGCTCCAGATTTGTGCTGAGATGTCTCACAGTCTGATGACGTGATGGTGATAGCAGGAAGCATTTGGCTACATGTTCTCACCTGTCACCTAGCCAGATCAGCTCTGCTTTTAATTTTATTTTTAAAAATTACTAGTCTAGGGGCGCCTGGGTGGCTTAGTCGGTTAAGTGTCCGACTTTCGCTTAGGTCATGATCTTGCGGTTCGTGGGTTCGAGCCCCGTGTCGGGCTCTGTGCTGACTGCCAGCTCAGAGCCTGGAGCCTATTTCAGAGTCTGTATCTCCCTCTCTCTCTGACCCTCCCCTGCTCACGCTGTCTCTCTCTCTCTCTCTCTCCTAGAAATAAATAAAAATATTTAAAAAAATTACTAGTCTATATATTTATAAGTTAATACATTTCACTAGAATGAGATTTATAAAATGTAATTTCTTCTGTTTTCAGAGGTTTATGTATGGAGGAAGAAAAATCTTTGATCTGAGAGGAACTTTCTTGGTGTTTAGTCCAAGCCCTTGGTTCTGCTGATGTGAAAACTGACAGCAGGAGGGGAAAGTTCCCCAGACTGTGCTGTGAAAAGGAAATTGGTGGTTTAAGTTAACTCAAGAATGGACCTTGGCTTTCTGTGGGTGACAGCACAGCACTGGAGGGTGGATCACAGGCTTTGGGGTCAAACGGACCTGGCTTCAACTTCCTTTGCTACCTGCTATCTGGACAGCCCTGCAAGTTACATAACTTCACTGAGCTTCAGATCCTTCATGTCTTAAGATGGAAATGGAAATACATGTTGGGGCTTAACAGGACCATTAAATAACACCCCTAATGGTCTCCCATGAAAGACATTGAAAGCACCAATGAAAGCTTCTTAAAAGACAGTTGCAGGAATCACACATGTGGAGATCAAAACATTGGTCTTACTGCCCTAAGGCTGCACTGAGGGAATGTGGTGTGATTATAACCACTTGGGTTTCCTAACATTTCCTCACTGACCTCTATTTTTTGCTCATCCCAGGTGGAGTCTCTCAACCACTCACCTGTCAGGAAGAGGCAAAGTGCTTCCCTGTTAGCTTCTCAAATCCAGGATCAGGAGGTAATGTGCCCACTAATAGAGATGGGACATGGAGCTATGGCTAAATTCTTTCTCTTAAGGACCTTTTCTTTCTCCTCTGGGGATGGGCGGGAGGGGTGTGGAAAGGTCCTGTGTGTTCAGATGCCTTCTCCTGAAGTGAGATATGCAGAATCTTTGGTTGATTCCCCTGTACTGCATGTTGTTGATGTAAAGACAATACATGGCGTTGGCAGAAGCAAGTCCATAAACCCAGATCCCTAGTCCATTATTCTTTCCCCTATAATGAAACAAACATGTATTTTAAACAGCACTGGGCAGCCTTTAGAATGGTTTAGAGCTACATTTTCACCACTCCATTTTCTGTAGCATAAAACCTGGCAGTAACTTGGGATCAACATAGCTGATATATACACAGTGCTTCCTTAACTTGTCTATCCAACAGGACCAGAACATTCAGGGGTGTGTGGGCATGTGCACGTGAAGCTGGTGAGGGAACAAGAAAGAGCATAGCCTGGTAAAACAGGTATCAGAATACACAGGAGTCCTTTATGAAGCACATGGTCTTTACAGAGCACCATGCTGATAACATTACATACATTTTCTTTAGTCCTTATAGTAGCACTGCAGGCCGAATGGGCATCATCCTTGAGGATGAAGAAACTCTCAGAAATTAGGTTTTAAAATGAGGTGTAGTTGGGGCGCCTGGGTGGCTTAGTCGGTTAAGTGTCCGACTTTCGCTTAGGTCATGATCTCACGGTTCGTGGGTTCGAGCCCCGCGTCGGGCTCTGTGCTGACTGCCAGCTCAGAGCCTGGAGCCTATTTCAGAGTCTGTATCTCCCTCTCTCTCTGACCCTCCCCTGCTCGCGCTGTCTCTCTCTCTCTTAGAAATAAATCAAAATAGTAAAAAAATAAAATGAGGTGTAGCTTGTTCTAGGGTCTTCCCCTTTTCACCTGTGCTATAAGTGTCTCCGCTTTCTGCTTTGAAGGAGGTGTTCATGGAAAGGAGTGACTGCTCCTTAGATTTAGTAGAAAACCAGCAGCAAACTCTGCCTGAATATAAAGCACAGTGGAGCAGATAGACCCAGCTGCCAAAAACCAAGCCAAGCCAAACCAAACCAAACCAAACCAAACCAAACCAAATCAAACCAAACCAACCAAACAGAAACCCACCTTTGAGAAAGAGCGGACTCTCTGTGGATGGCAAGGCACCTGGGGTTCTCACTGGAGCACAACTTTGGCTCACTCAGAGAGAATCCAGTGTCCACGGTCACGGGGCATCTCCTCCTTTAACAATTTGGTAAGAAAAATAGGGCTGAGTGGGAAAGTACTCAGATGCACTTTCTCAACAGAAACTGCTACATCCAGGTTTGTGTGGCTCTGTCTGCGAGGCTAATGCCCCCACAGGCAGCCCAAGCCGGTCCTGGATCCACTTTCTTACTATCTGCCTTTGACGTGAGTTTCTCTTGTCCATACATTTTAATCTGAGTCTTGGCGTGACTTGTCTTCAAACAGATCCATCCTAAGTTGGATGCAGGCCTTCCTTTCTTCTCTTGCTGCTCCCTTTACATCCCTACGTGGTGTGGCCAGAATCAGGTCACAGAGCCATGGCAGCAAGTTAGAGAGGGGATTTGAGCAGGGCCTGGATCTGGATTAAAGCCTCCAAACATCAATCCAACATCATTTTCTTCCTGGCAGGAGATATTTCAGTCTCCTTTCTTTTAAAATCAGAGTTTTAATAAGTGCTGTTAATAAAGTAACATTTTACATGACAGGTTTATTAATTGTGACGTTACAT
>NW_027551568.1:10898521-10978608 GCF_008692635.1 Crocuta crocuta | reverse complement strand
GAGGTTAAATATCTTTCTAAATAGATTTCCAAAAAGCAAAATAAGTCAGTCAGGAAAGACAAATATCATTTGATTTCACTCATATATGGAATTTTAAAAACACAACAGATGAACATAGAGGAAGAGAAGGAAAAACAAGATAAAAACAGAGAGGGAGACAAACCATACGAGACAACTATAGAGAACAAACTGAGGGTTGTTGGAAGGGAGGTGGGTGGGGGGATGGGCTAGATGGGTGATGGGCACTAAGGAGGGCACTTGTTGGGTTGAGTGCTGTGTGTCATATGTAAGAGATGAATCACGAAATTTTATTCCTGAAATCTAATTACACTACATGGTAACTAACTTGAATTTAAATTAAAAAACATAAATATTTTAAAAATTAAAAAAAGGTAAAATCCAACCTACAGTTTCAGTCCTTTCACTTGTGAATGAAGCCAGAGCACATTCCATGGTCTTCTGGGGACCTGGAGAAGAATGGTGTGAACTCCAGTTCTCTGCACAAATGGAGTCCTGTCTTCCATCTCAACTACCAATCCCTTCTTATCTTGTCTTAAGACGACTGTGCTGATAACGTCTAGGAAACAATTTTATCTAGAAGTGGGAGGAAGGATTTCTCTGCTTATTGGTAATTAAGGACTTTGGTCCTATTGGGAATAAATTCAAGTTTGGGGAGGGGGGAAAGAGATTTGAGGAAAAAACACTTTTCCAGATGTCTGAAACAGGCCATGATATCTTAGATGGCAATCTGCTCTCTGTCTTGTTTCTCTTCAGTTTCCTTCATTCCATTCATCATCTCTTTCTCCAGACTGTGGACTAGTGATGATGATCCTTGAGATACTGTATAAAACAAAAAAAAAGTTGTTTCATTTTATTTTGAAGATGTATTTATATTATTATTTTTTGTTATTTCTTTCCTGTTAGATTTTAATCCCTCCTTACTGAAGGTAACTGACATTGCTAGGCTCAGCCAGGTTCCAAAGTCAACCCCATTTTCTATGGCTGCCTCAATCATAAGGGCTATAAAAGTGAAATAGTGATTTTCCAAACTTTTTTGTAATGACCAATTAGAAATAAATTGAAATTTGCAGAATCTACTCTAACTCCCTCTTATTTCCTACCTTGAGTGGAGGCCTAATGTCTAAGCCTGAAGATTCCATCTTGTTACTATGAGGTGGTGGGCATAAAGGAAGACAAAGACAATCTGAGAAAGACTAATTCTGATACTACATCAGATTTTACTTGGTTATTTGTTTGTTTTCTGTCTGCCTAACAGCTTATTTATGCTATTTGCTTAAATATATATAATATACATATTAAAAATATATATCTATATTACACACAGACACACACACACACACACACACACACTTATAGCCAGGCATTCCTCTAGTAATTTGGGATTCATTAATAAACAAAGTACACAAAGATCCCTGTCCCCAAGCTTGTAATTCAGCAGACAGAGATATAGGTTAATCAATAAACATAATAATAATACAGGAAGAAATAGATGCCATAATAAATAAAGTAAAACAAGGTAAGGAGCATGGGAGTGAAAAGGTAAGGGATAGTTTCAATTATAAATTGGGTCAGCATAGAATGAAGCTTCACGTGGTAGGCACGTAGGGAGACATAAGGTGGGTGCCCAGTAAATATTTATTGAGTAAATGAATAAATGAATAAGTGAATCAAAAGCTGTTTACCTCTATACTTCTTAGAGGAGAAAGATTACCTACATGTGTCATTTAAAGTTAATTAAGTTTTCTAAAATTGTAGTAGAAAGCATTCATAACTAATGCACTGAATTACACTCTTTTATAAGTTTTTCAGTGAACATTTTCATTCGAGAATGCATTAATATTATTACTACTCTTTTTTTATTTGAGAGAGAGCAAGCAAAGGAGAGGGACAGAGGGAGAGAGAGAAAGAATCTCAAGCAGACCTCACACTCAGCATGGAGCCAGACACAGGGCTTGATCTCTAGGATCATGACCTGAGCCAAAATCAAGAGTTGGCTGCTCAACCAACTGAGCCACCCACGTGCCTTCCTACTCTTGAATAAAGGCTAGATTAGAGGAGTTTTTCTTCCCTTTCAGTTCCTTGGCAGGATTGTTTGAGTATTTTCTGTTATCTATTGTCTCTGAAGAGATGTCTTTGAAGGTCACTTGACCACTCTGTCTCATGAATCTAAGAGCTTCCAGTTCTCTTTGATGTTCTATCATTTCAACGTTGTGTGATTATTCAGTCTATTTACTTTTTTCCTGCTCAGGAGTATGTTTTTTTGGGAGATATGCTTTTTTTCTTTGTCTTAAGAACTCAATTAGTCTTTTAAAAAAATTCTAGTTTTCTTTCAATATTTCTCTCTTTGTTCTCTCCCCTCTTGATTTCTGGAATTATTATTAGATAGCTGTTCAATCCTGTCCTTCTCTATTTCATAGGCCTTTACTTCATTTTCATATTTTCCATCTCCTTCTCTCTTTGTATTACTTTCTGATTGATTTCCTCAGTTCTATTCTATAGTTTTTTGTTCTGTCTTTGACTGTGTCTAGTCCACTATTTAATGAGTTTTTATTTTATCTACTGTAATGCTTCAGTTCTAGATATTTTTGGATTCATTAAAAAATTTACCTGATATTTTATTCAAAAAGTCCTGCTCTATCTTAGTTCCTTATTTATTTGCTTTACTATTTAAACATGCTTTACTTATTTTAAAGTCCCTTTCATATTACTCCACTACTAGAAGTTGTTTGGATAAGAATTATCCTATTTACTGTGTCTACTGGCTCTTTCCTTTATCAGATGCTATCTTCGGGTACTTTGTAAATTCTTAAAAATATAAGTTCATTTTTAATGGGAGTTTGTCTTGTACCTTGGATTGAAGGAATCCCTAATGAGATGTTTTGTTTTTTTTCTCTGCATCGACCTTAAAGGTGAAATATAAATAGTTTTTTTGAAGTCCTAATGGAGGGCCACGCTAATGTAAACATATATTAACACACCATACAGGATATAGTGAGCTCTTTTAGGAGTAACTCAAGGAAGTGTTAGTAATAACTGGTTTCAGAAAATACATTAATGAGAAATTGAACTCCGCAAATGAGATATTCTGCCATCAGTGTATCTTACGAGTGGAGTTTTTTGTTATTATAGTCCATGGACAGGCATTTTTCAAGAACATTTGCAAAGATGTCAAAGAATTATTTGGATTTAGTGGAAGAACTGAAACAAATGTGGGAATTGAGATTCCTTAAAGTATAATCATTTATCATGTCAGCAAGTGGGATGGATGTAATACAGAAAAGACTGAGAAACTGGGAAGCCCGGGACTCTAATGAGGTTTCCAAATTTGACCTTTTAAAACTGTCCTTTAGTCCAATGATATGACATATTGACTAATATGCTTATTTCTATTAACAGCTGAAATCTAATTAATCTAAGGAAAATTTAAAAATACACTAATAACAAGTTACCTATCTCTTATTGTATATAAAATATAACCAGAATCAATACAGAATCCTGCCCTTAATACCTCCATTTGTGTTTTAATTATGCCCCACTAAGGTTTTTAGGTCAACTGAAAGGTCAACTTCCTAACTTACTAGCTGTGTTTCTTTTGCCAAGTTACCATCTGAGACCCAGTTTCCTTATCTGTAAAATTGTGATATTAATTGTAACTACTGTTAGGGATGTTGGAAGATTCAATGAAGTAATTTTCATGGAGAGTGAACACAGCATCTTGCCCCAGGGAAAGTAGCTTCTTATTGTTATTTTCTGTGTTCCAAGCAAGTCCAATTTTCTGAAGTTTTTCTTCCACATAAATTTCACACCAAAGACACAATCCAAAATGTTAAGTACTAAGATCAATTTCCTGCAAGAATCACAGCAAACGAACAAAACCCACCTACTCACTAAATGGTCTCTTACATCATCAGCAGCAGCCCACAGTTTAATAATTCTATTCTGGTTCAAGGGAACCCATGAGACTGCACGTTCCCTTGCCCCAGGCCTGTAATCCATCTGTACCATGAGAGCCTATAATCTCTGAACATTCGAAAGCCCTCTGAAGAATGTAGAAGTAAGCAGAGGAGACACTTATTTTTTTAAGTTCATGGACAGCTGGGAATAGAGAGTAGCTGTTGCCAATAGCTCATAGAGAGAAACAATGACAACCTGGAAATGTTAGAATCTTAGACTGTCCATAGCTAGACGCTGTGGAGGTAGAAGGGGGATTTTAAAGAAGACCCTAGAACACAGTTTTTGCAGAAGAGTGTAGAGTGAAAGTCTCTAGGTTTGGGGGCACCTGAGTGGCTCAGTTTGTTAAGTGTCCAATTCTTGGTTTTGGCTCAGGTCATGAACTCACGGTTCATGAGTTTGAGCCCTGCACTGGGATCCCTGCTGGCACCAGGGACCCTGCCTGGGATTCTCTCCACCTCCACCTCTGCCCCTCCTCCACTCTCTCCGTCTCTCAAAATAAATACGCTTAAAAAAATTTTTTTTTAAAAGAAAGTGTCTATGTTTGGACTCAAATGATCTGGATTTGAATGTTAGTGTTCCCATTGGTCAACCTCTTAGCCATGACCACACAGTGCATGCTCTGAGAACACCAAGTTGTGATCAGCAAAATGGGGACAGTTCTGGGAATGAATTTACATGGGCTAGCTATGTTCATTCACTCATTTGTTCATATACTAATTTATCACAAAACGTTTATTAAATATTTCTATATGTGATGCACTGTGCTAGGATCTGGAGAAATGGAGATGAATGAGAATCTGATTCACCTAATTCCATTGCAAATTATATTTTATAATACTAGGTCATGTTTTTTTTTTTTTTTTTAAATAAAAATGGATCCTACTTGTGATTCCAGGGCATGAAATAGTAAGTGGACAGCTGCTCTGGTTGACGTGATATTGATAGATCTGGAGTCCCACCAAATGAGCTTCTCCTTGACTCCCAAGGGTGCTTATGAGTCACTTTTTATGGAACTCCTGAGCCACCTGGAAGAGCTGGAAAACCACTGTATCATCATGCAAGCTGTCTTTCTGTATTACTCTGTAGTACATATATAATAAAGTTTTCCACATTCTGGACTTCCCAAGTAGGATTGGCTTTCACAGTCCAAAGAATCCAAGGCAAATCCTAGAGGCTTTGGAGTAGCCCACATTTTTTTTCAGGAGGCTGATGAGAATTTCCATGACCATCCAGCCTCCAATAGTCTTTAGTGTAACCTAGTTTAGAAAATTGGCCTCGACTTAAACATAGCACAGCCCCTGACACATAGACACTCCATACATATTGGTCTTGGATATACATATTTACATACATACACATAAGCACCTAATATATATAAATAAATGGACTCCACCATGACAGTCTTTCCATCAAGTCCAGAGTTTCCTAATCTGGGGCTTATGAAAATGAGCCTCCAGGCCTTCAGCCACTGAGAGAAGAGTTCAGTGAGGGACTACTTGCTGGACTTTGAAATCCACTGTTGTGTTTGTGCCCTCCCACAAACAGCTCTTGTTGAAGGCTGAGCATGGTAGAGATACTGAGACTCAGGCACTTCTCTGAGGGGCAACTTTATCTCAAGAACTTGCTGATGCCTTTGCTGAATCCTCTTTTGACTTGATGGTGAACAGTCTATGCTTCCACCTAACCTCATCTTCTCTCTTTCACTTACACTATCATGATGTTCATATAGCCTCCCTGCCTTGCCTGGATCCCTCTCTGTGCTCTTACATGGACATTTCTTCAATAAAATTGCAGCACATTTAATCCTTTCTTATTTTTTGCTTCCCAGAGGACCTAGTAACATACCTGCCCATTGCCTCATCCCGTTTTCTTCTGGGAATTCTGATTCAATTGCCCAGCTGATGCTTATGGATCCTGCAAGAACAAGCCCAGGAAAATGAACATCTGTGAGGCTGGATGTCAATGAAGGAGGGGGTATTCTGTGGACAGCTTAAGAGGAGCTCTGTTTGGTGCTGGGTGGGTGGAACAAGTCCCACTCTAAAAGGAGAGAATCACAGGAATTGGCAAATGACCTAGTCAAAACAGTAGCAAGGAGGGAAGCAGAATAGAATCAGGAGTGATAAATGGACTGTAGGAGGCAGTTAAAAACAAAGAACATCAGTAAGTGCTTAGGGAAGCTTGCTTCTTGAGTGGTGACTGATGTTCACAATCAGAACAGTTCTAGAAACTTAAATGGACCACACGGGGATTTCTAAGAAATTTATTTGGCACAAAGATCAAGTGGTCAAGGTCAGGGAAACTTAAGAAGTTGGTGGAGTTCTGAATAAAGCTAGACCAGGGATTAGCAGCCATATGACCCTGACAGACCCTCACATTACTCCTTGACCAGCCACACTGATTGGACTGAAGTGAGGGTCCAATAGGCCTTTAGAAAGAGGGAGATAACCTGGGAATCCTGGCAGAAAAGTGGCAACATGCCATGATGGAAACCCATGTGGGCTAGGACCAGTCACTGCTGTGTTAATCTGCCAGCACTGCCAGTCCCTAGCTGGGAGACTTTGGGCACGTTTATTCATCCTGCTCTACTTCAGTTACTCTATTTATAAAACAAGACTAGTAATACAAGCCTTGAAGGTCATCGTGAAGTTAGACATCATGTAAACATCATGCCTAATACAATGCCTGGTACTCAATAATGGATGGTTAAAATATGGCACTTATTGATATCAGAAACCAAGAAGTCTGTGTTAACTGGCTTATGTCAAACCAGGTAACAAATATACAGCCCCAGAGTTCTGATAACTAGAAGAATGAGTTAGCCCAAGTCTTAAGAAGTTTTTCTTTTTTATTTGACTAGAACTCAGTCCTAGACCTATTCTGTTGCTCAGGAATTTCCCATTTGCAAGCATTTCCTTCCACCATTCAAAGCCAACTAAAATAACTTTCATTAAAAAAAGAAAGTTGTTGTGTCCAGCAACTGGGTGGTTCAAGGGGTACACCTGGCCTTGGGGACTGGACCAGGTGCTCAAATGATGCTCTGAAACCTGCTTCCCATTACCTTCATGTTGCTTCATTCTTCCTGAGGAGGCTAAGAGGGCTCAGAGAAGCTCTGGAATTGTATTATCTTCCCAGACCATGATCCTAGAGAAAAGAGGGCATCTTTTCACGTAATTTCAGCAAAAGACCTGAGGAGTGATTGCTTGGCTTGTCCTAGTTCAGGTGTCCATCCCTAAGCTGTCAGTGGGACCAGGAAAAAGAAGGATCCCTGACTGGCTTGGCTAGCTTCTCATCCCTGGAGCTAGTGATAAGAAGGAGTGAAGAATGTTTTGAGAAATGGCTGTATAGACGTTTGTTTTTCCTCCATCTTTTTTCTTCATTTCCAGAAAGTCCCTACAGGATTACGTCCCCTTTCCAGATCAAGAGACTCTCTTACACTTGGTTCTGTGAAAAATTCAGACAGAAGACTAATTCAGATCCTAACTATGAGATGGACATTGATGTGGAAGCTTTAGTTATAGATTTGTCTCAGATAAAAAACTTAGAAAGGGAACCTCACTTTTAGATGAAGTAATAAAAATGTCTTTTCAAATATTCTGAGACTTAAGACTAATACCAGTTCATAGATTCTTAGTCTCCAAAACAGCCCAAATATACCGGGAAGTGGTTATCTTACCCTCCCACCCTCTCTCCTTTTCCTGCCTAATGTACGTAATCAAAGCATGTATCTTCAGGAGCCCACTACTCTTGGTGGTTAGGAGAGTCCCTCTAACAGGAAGGATGCTGGGGCACATCTGTGCTGTGTCAGGCTCTGAGACATTGGCATGAAGGAAATATTCCAGATGGTGCCGATGTTGCTGGCTTCAACGGTCTAGTGCCTCTGGCATTAGTTCTTTCTTTTTTTTTTTTATTTTTTTCTTTTGAATTTATTTATTTATTTATTTATTTTTTTAATAGTTTATTGTCAAATTAGTTTCCACATAACACTCAGTGCTCATCCCCACAAGTGTCCTCCTCCATGCCCATCCCCCCCCCCCCCACTTCATTTATTTATTTACAGTCAATGAATATTAATTTTTAAAAACTAGGAAAAGATATAAATGTAGAGGAAACACGTCACTTATAATTCTATCCCCCCAAAAGCCCCATATTTAATATTTTAATGTATAACACCCTAGATTTTATCTGTATAATTCCATTTGATTTGAAGGATGGGTTTTGAAAGAACCCGCCTAATTCAAAACGAGAAAACTGGGAAGCTGATTCCTTTATAGGAGTTAAATATAAAGTAGTGTGAAATGTGTTCTTGGAACGCATGAATCTACATCCTGTAAGTTGAAGAACACCTTTGCAATGTCCATCTTGTAGCCAAGTAACTGGATTTTTTCTTCCTCAAAATTTTCATTATCCTTTCCTGGTTATATGATGACTTTGGCAAATTCTTGTCTCATTTCATGCATTTCTCACTTTGATATTCACACGTTATATTATTTCAGGCAATAGCATGGCCTTCTTCCTAACACTTAACTGCATCTAACATTTAGTTCAAAAGTTGTTGATTTTAAGAAAGGGTTCCCATTCTGTGTCACGGCCAACAAGTTTGGTTGACACTGTTTGAGGATATGAAAACAAAAACTAAAAAAATGAAAAATAGTCTAATAAGTCTTAGACTAACAGATCCTTAACGTTCCTCTCATAAGGCCAGTGCACACAACCATGTGGACTCCAGGATGGACAGTATTTATCATTAGCACCCAAGGCAGCTCCAGCTATAATGTAGATATAGATGAACATTTGCCCAGACCTTTAGATTTCAAGTCCTTTGAATCCCGACAGTTTTTTATAGTTCTGGTGGATTTATACTATAAAGAGTTTATGATGAGATTCTCAACATTTCTTTTTGAGAATTTTTTTCAAATATTTATTTATGTTTGAGAGAAAGAGAGAGAAACAGCATGAGTAGGGGAGGGACAGAGAGAGTGTGCAAGAGAGACAGAATCCAAAGCATGCTCCAGGCTCTGCACTGTCAGCACAGAGCCTGATGCGGGGCTTGAACTCATGAACCATAAGTTCATGACCTGAGCGGAAGTCAGACACTTAACCATCTGAGCGACCTAGGTGCCCCCTAGATTCTAAACACTTTTATATCCCACACTATAGGTCCACAAACTCTGGGGCCTTCTCTGTGCATGGAGCATGGATAAGCCTTTTCTCACAGAAACAGGATTCACAGCAGACACTGTTTGGAAACTTCCTCTNGGAGCCCACTACTCTTGGTGGTTAGGAGAGTCCCTCTAACAGGAAGGATGCTGGGGCACATCTGTGCTGTGTCAGGCTCTGAGACATTGGCATGAAGGAAATATTCCAGATGGTGCCGATGTTGCTGGCTNCACTGTCAGCACAGAGCCTGATGCGGGGCTTGAACTCATGAACCATAAGTTCATGACCTGAGCGGAAGTCAGACACTTAACCATCTGAGCGACCTAGGTGCCCCCTAGATTCTAAACACTTTTATATCCCACACTATAGGTCCACAAACTCTGGGGCCTTCTCTGTGCATGGAGCATGGATAAGCCTTTTCTCACAGAAACAGGATTCACAGCAGACACTGTTTGGAAACTTCCTCTTTTGGCTTAATATATCATTGCTGTCAATGTGTGACACATAGAAAACAATTCCGATTCAGCCACAACAGATCCTTTGCTTTTTATCACAGTGTTTAAAGTGTTCTCACCAACTGGAGACACCTGATGGGGGTGGTAGGTCAGCCATATAAATTTTTGTAGTAAGGTGTTCCTAGTTCTAACTCGTCTGTGGACTCCAAAATTATTAGCGAAACCCAGACCTTCTCAGACTCCCTCATTTCCAGAGGAGCTGATCCAGATGTACCTCACTGCTCGAGGTGCCAGCACAGAGCAGCAAACGTGGGATGGGCTCTTCCCGAGAGGTGAGTGCTGGACGGAGACTGGTGATAAAGCAAAGGCATATGAGAGTCAGCTGTTCAGCTTGAGTGACAGGAAGGGATCTGATTAATTTAGAGACTGCAGAGAGACTGCCCCATGGAAAAGATCTTTCAGTTGAGACCTGAAGTATTCCTCTTTGGAGGGAGAAGCTGGGAGTGTTTTTGAGAGGAGGAGAACAGTGTTCCAGGATGACAGAATGGAGTGTTTGAAAATCTGGAAGGAAGATGGAATAAGGCAATTAGAGTTCCTGAAAGGCATCCAATTCCATAGGACCCAAAGCAGAACGATGGGGAATCTGAGGGAACATCTTGAGGACAGATTTTAAATTGATATAAGGGGACATTCAGTGAAGCCAGAGTCGACCAGTGACATCATGACCTTCCTCAGTGCTCAGTGTTGACTCCAGAGTATATAAGCAAGGCAGGGTTTCTGTAGAGGGAACTGAGCATTGGAAGGCGGGGAGGGGGGTGGCGGGTCAGATAGATGACCCAGATACTCTCTGATCCTATAAAATATACTTCCTAAAAACCAAAGCCCATAACCAGAGCCTCTTTCCTTAGTTTTATGACTATGTTTTTTTTTCCCCCTGTGGCCAAATACCAAAGAATATTATTTAATCCCTGTAGAACTATGCACAGAGTTCAGCTCGTGTTCAGTGCAATCTCATTCAACTGCCATTCATTTGACGATCTAAAGAAAATTTAACTTGCTCTTGGGCATTCACTTAGCAAAAAATAGAATTCTGAAAAGTGTCGTAAAGCAACTTTAAAAAGATGAATAAAATCCATGACCAACACTGGATTTTAGAACCAAAAGGGACTCTGGAGGCTAACAAGCCAACACCTTTATTTTACAGATAAAAAATGGAGGCAAAGAGACATCCAGTGACCCAGGCAACGACTCTGGACAGGGAGGGGCAGAGGCAGGGCTAGTGAATCAGGCCTCCTGACTCCCCAGCCACTGCTCTTTCCATGTGACCTGGAAAACTCTAATTGCACGTCTGGGAAGTGACTCCTAAGAAATACTGCCTATGTATTCACAGAAATTCAAATTAAGTTTCAGGAATCAAATGTCTAAAGAGCTGCCATGTGTCAAAGGCCTTCATTTACACTCTTTGCTCACCCGCCTGACTCCTCATTATTCAGGCCTCCGCTTAAATGTTAAATCCACAGAAAGACCTTTGGAAGTGGAGTCTACTCTTCCTTTTGTAAACTTAGCCAAGTTCATTAGTGCGCAGACTTGTTCGTTTTCTCTCTCCCTGATTGCCCTGTACATTATGTGAAGTCAAGGACCAAGGCCATTTTCTCAGTTCTTCTACATTCAGTGATAGCACAGTGCCCGGCAATGGTGGGAGGGCTGGGTACCCCACATTTTCCCCTGCACACCAGCCCCACTCTTTACTCTGTTTTGGAGCTGGGAAACTGACTTAAATCCACATCATCAAAAGGTTCCCTTGACCCCTGACATCTGATCAGGCTCTCTACTGGGAGGTGCAGATAGGAGAAGACTGTTCTCCATCCTCTGCTCTTTTTCTGGCAGCCCAGAGTCTGTTGGTCAAATCCTTCCACACAAAGCCACAGCTTCAGGCTTTGGCTATGCCCTGGAGGTAACCACTCTCTCGCCCAGCCCCTCCTGGTGGTAGAGGTGGTAATGGCTCCCCTCTGTGGCGAGCTCAGGTTAACGCATGGCACTATTGTTTCATTTTACCCTGTCTAAGCCTTTGGAAATACATTTGTCCTTTACCAAAATTTTATCAATGCCTTCATCCAAATGTGCTGTCTCCCTCTTGCTGAGACACTAACAGATGCAGTTGTTGTTTGATAAAACTCAACTACGCATATTAAAATGGAGGAAAGATCATACACATTCCATAGAGACCCAGGAGGAGAACAGTGACCACCTCTGGAAACTGGCGTGAGGCACAGGTACATGTTTAAAGGAAAAGACATCTCTGGGTGTTATGTGGAAACTAATTTGACAATAAACTATTTGTAAAAAAAAAATAAAGGAAAAGACATCAGAGATAGAAAGGCCAATCATCATGAAAGTGAGTGGGTCTCATGCGTAGGAGTTCAATAGATGTTTGTGAGAAGAAAGTGTTATAATCATTTCCATGCCATGTAGATCATACATCAAGGGAATGGGGCCGACTGCATGATCTTGGTATGAAAGTGAGTCTGTGGGGCTTGTCTACATACAGTCCACTGGGAACTGTCACTGCACAGATTTCCTTTCCTCTGCTGAAAAACAAAAAGACCAGACTAAGTGATTTATAAGACCCCTTTCAACTCTAAAATTTCCCGATTTAGCATTTCCATGGAGTGGGCTGGCTGTGAAGGACTTTAGAATTTCTTGGGCAGATGCAAGCCACATCAGGAGGAGGGCCTTTTGTTTTGAATGTGTGAAGGCATCATGGCAGCCGTTAAAGCTGCCATTTTGCAGATCTCTTCAGGAAGAGCCCTGATTCTTCCGTTGACCCAGGACTTTAGGTCAGATAAACCCACCTATGCTCCATGTGGCCAGTGTCCACCCAAAGAGAATCTTGGATTTCTTGCAGGCGGGGACTGAGTTTTCTTCAGTTGTTTTCTCCAACATGGAAACTGACGCATTGGAAGTCCTCAATGAACATTCAGAGAATGGAGGAAATAAACGTTTGTGGCAGAATCTCTTGGCTCTTCCTGTCACTGCCTTCAATTTTATTTTGATTCTGTATTTTCCTGGCTCTTAATCCCTTTTGACTAAATTTTCTGTTCCTGGCTCCATATTTTCTCCTTGGAACCAACAGTGGCTTTGGCTTCTCCAGAACTGGCCTTTGGTGATTGCCATCTGTGAAGTTTGCCTTCAGACTGCTCTACATGCATCAGCACATGGCATCCCACACATGTCCCTTTAGATGCCACCTGAAAAGCCAACCTTAAAATCTGCAAGTTGTGTGACTATTGGCTCTCTCTCTTTCAGCCTCATGTTATTCCTGACTTTTACTTCATCTCTAACTCACATTTCCTTAACTCCTATATGAAAAGGCAGTGATTTTCTGAGTAATTAAAGTGTTTAGAATATATCAGTGTCCTCCAAACAGAAAGCCATAATAAAGCTGTTCTGAAAAACTATGACATGCCCCAGCTGTCATAGTAGTTGCTCAATACATTTGGTCATAAAGAGACTGCTATGTGTTTATTCATCAATGCCTATTTCCTTTTCTCTCTCGGCACATAGCCAGACTGCATTTCCCACTGCCTTTGCAGTTAGGTGGTACCAACCAGTACCAAACAGTGAGGACCCAACAGTGGAATGTGGGCACTAGAGATGTGTGTCTCTAAGAGGTCTGGTCCCTAAAATTTCCCACACTCACTTCTGCTTGCTCTCTTTTTGCCTGCTGTTTGGATGCAGGGTATCCAATGGCACGTTCTAAAGCCCTCATGGATGTTGGAGCCCGTAAATGAAGGAGTCTAGGTCCCTAAGTGATAGCAGAGTTACTGGATGAAGGAGTGTGGTCCTTGAATGGAAGAGGGCACCCCTACCTGCTGACTTTCACAGGAATGTAACATGAACAGGAAATAAACCTTTATCATGTCAAGCCATTGAGGTCTGGGGGCTGTCTGTTACAGCAGTTGGTTTCCTTTGACTAACACAACACATGCACTCACCCCAAATTTTGAGGCGCCATGCCAGCCCCACTGAATGTCTAGGCTGGTGCTTCTCATAGGAGAAATTTGGCAAAGTCTAAAACAGAATTCTACCAAGAGGGATATGTTTGGGCAGAAATATTTCCCTTAAATATCTTTCCTGTGAGGTGTGTGTGTGTGTGTGTGTGTGTGTGTGTGTGTGTGTGTGAAGATTCAGGGAGCTTCCTTCAGTGAAAGAAACAGATTGCTTTGATGTCTAATAATCATTCAGCTACAACAAAAATGAGCTAAATAGAAAATAGCAACTTAGGAAGGGGAAAAAAGAGAAGCTGTCCCGATCAGCTCTGGTGGCCTATTATTATTGTGGCAACATTATTGTCCATTCTCCCAGCCTCTGCTGCTTTTGGCTGAGTCTCCAACTTATGACCTTTCTAAATTAAAGTTTTCCCTTGGAGAAAGATTTTAAGAGAGGAACTTAGCAATTAGGAAAGAACAGATAAGTTTCTGCCCTGCGCAGTGGGCCAGCTACATCCCATTCAAACCTTGAGATAGGAAACCCTTTGCCTGATCAGCCAACAACCACGCACATTTCAGTGACGCGGTTCTCTCCATCCCATCAGCTGTTGCCCAGGGAGGGAGAAATGAGAGAAACATGAAGCTGTTTCCTAGTTGGTTTGGGTATTTCTTTTGGAGATATCATTGAAAATACAGTAGGGGAGAAACTGAGGAAAAACCGTTTCATTTTGTCCTCTGGGGTTTTGTGCTGCAATTGAACTCTGCCTTTTCTTCTACCGTGTGTGATGATCTGGCCAACATTAGTATAGCTGGCATGATCTGCTGAAATATGGGAACCTCCCATAAATAAATAAATTAATAAATAAATGAAGGAAGGAACGAAAGAAGGAAGGAAGGAAGCTCCAAGCCTATTGTTTGTGGGGAGAATTCCAAGACTATTTGGAATTGATTATGTTTTTTTTCCTAAATCATTTATTACTCTGCAAGACCAATATGGCTAAGTTAACTCATAAATTAATCCATCATAAAAGGCTGGGAAATACCCTTTTTATTGGCTTCCCATTTGAACATTTACAATGGAGTTGGAAACTGTTATCAGTAGCAACACTTGCTTTCAGTTTTTTAAAACATTTTTAATGTTGATTTACCTTAAAAATTTTTTAATGTTTTATTTATTTTTGAGAGAGAGGGATAGAGACAGCATGAACAGGGGAGGGTCAGAGAGAGAGGGAGACACAGAATCTTTAGCAGACTCCAGGCTCTGAGCTAGTTATCAGCACAGAACCTGACATGGGGCTCAAACCCATGAGTTGTGAGATCATGACCTGAGCTGAAGTCAGACGCTTAACCTACTGAGCCACCCAGGCACCCCAATGTTTATTTACTTTTGAGAGAGAGTGAGTGGGCGAGGGGCAGAGGAGACACAGAATCTGAAGCAGGCTCCAGGCTCTAAGCTATCAGCATAGAGCCCAATGTGGGGCTTGAACCCACAAACCATGAGATCATGACCTAAGCTGAAGTTGGTTCTTAACCGATTAAGCCACCCAGGTGCCCCTGCTTTCAGTTTTTTATAGACTGAAGCTTCCTGACCCTACAGAAGAAGAATTTTCATTTTTCCAATGCCTTGAGGTCATCTGGGAACAGTGGAGTTTGGGACACAGGTAGACATGGGTAGAAGTATGGATTTTATTGCTCTATGTTAGTGCAATTTTGAGGAAGATCGTGAACTTGTGATAGCAGTATCTGCATCAGGAGTTACTGAGAGGTTTAAGTGGGAGAATGAAGGAACAGTGTCTGGATCAGTGGCTGGTACTTACTAGATGTTCAATAAATCCTGTCTTCCTCCTGGAGATGGGCAGTGAAGACTCCACTGGTCTCCATGTGATCCCCCTGGGAACTCTAGAAAAACAGTATAAGCTGTCAGGGGAGGAGTGACCATCTGGCAGGAGCACCACTCAGTGGTCAGAACATCCAAGAGATGGTGTTTCAGTCTCTTCACTTCACACAAGATGAATTCAATCTACAAGAGGGGAAGTGATGTGTGTGGCGCTACCTAGATGGTAGGAAGTGGAGCCTCACTTAGACCTGCTCCTTTTTTTTTTTTGCTTTTTAACCCCAAATGGTCATTTACTGAGCATATATTAAGTTCCAGATACTTACAACAGTCCCACAAGAACAAGGCTTTATTGTGATCCCCATTTTACAGAGAGAATGCTGATGCTCCAAGAGGCAAAATCACTTGCCCAGATTCGTACACCGAGTGTGTGGTGGAGCAGTCCTCTCCACTGGATTCTAAAGCCTTTTTTTTTTTTTTTTTTTGCCATCAGAAAGAGGCTCTGAGATTCATCAGTATGTTCCAGGTCCAGAAGTCAGAACTCCAGACAGATATATGGAGATGAACGAAGGGTATAGCATTAGGAAGCCAAACCTTTTCTGCTCATTTATGTCATACCAGATGTAAAAGTTCAATCAGCAAGAACACCTCCAGCCAGCAAAAGATGTACTTCCTGTCCATCTTTTTTAGACTGTGTTCTCCTGATGACTTTCAAAGGGGCTTGGAGCCCAGATTAGTTTGACAGAATAACAGAGCGAACCAGCTTTGTTCCCACAAACACCACTTCCAAGTCGCTATGAGGTAACTTCAGTTCACTGTCCAGTTTAGACTGGAATGGCCAAGCTCTGGGGAGTCCCCCACACCCACGGAAGAGCCAGCATCTGGATGCCCAGATTGAAGGGTGGACACAAAGTCCAGCCCATCCCTTGGCCAGTTAATGCAAAGTTAAAGCTCCTAAAGCTTCAGTGTCCCAGAAGGATCTTGGCAGATGACACCAAATTAGAGGAAAATAGACTGGGGAGGAAATACCGTTTGCAGCCTGGGAGACTTTTACCTCCACTGCCTCCTCTTTTCTGCCCAATTTCAGGCCTGTGACTTTCTAACAAAAGGCTTTTCTGGCCCAAACCTGTAGATTAATATTGTGGAAAAACCCATGCACGGAAGTGGAGTCAGATGGGACCAGCGCACCTCACAGTCCTGAGCCTCTATTTCCTGTGAGGAGACGGGGCAGAGCAAAGAAACAGAGGGTGGCTTTGCCACTTCCTTGCAGAGTGGCTTGGACAAGCTTCTTACCTCTCCTTGACCTCAGGGTCCACATGTGTAATAGGGAACAACAGTGGTCCTTATCTCAAAGGCTGTTAAGGGAATTAAAGGCTGGTAAGGGAACCCTTAGAACAATGTCAGATCCATGCTAAGTGCCACGGAGGTAGAACGTATGTCATTATTATATTTTCTCATGCGAACGAAGGGGATAATAACAGCACATACAGGACTGTTAAGGAACAAATGACTGGATACTCCTGGAGGACCTAGCACAATGTAGGTACTAGGAGGTAAGTACTGGGTCTCATGCAGAGAGGCTGACCAGAGAGGAGCCTCGGAGGGTGTGGGTCTGGGAAGTCTTGTCTCTTCCAATTACCAAATAAATATTTTGTGTAAATAACCTGACCCACAAACAGCATATGCAGCTTGTCATTCTGAGAGGTGATATTTAAGGAGACAGAAAATGTCAGGTCGGCAGAAGGCTGGATTGGGGTAAGGAGTCCTGGCTTGGAACCCCACTCAACCATTCCAGATCCGCGCAGCCTTGGGCGATCTCTCCGCTTTGACTTCAAGTCTCTCTTCTGTGGAAGGGCAGTGTGGGTGATGCTAATATCAAATATTATTGCTGTGGGGTCTCACACTCACCCACTGCTGGTGGGAATGGGAAATGGAACATCACTCTAGTGAATAATGTTGCCGAGTCTAGTTCAGAGGAAGGTGTATGTGCCACCTCGTCTGCATGATGCGTTAAAAGCTTTATACGTGTTCATTCCATATACAGTTTTGAGCCTTCACTGTGTGCGGGCACTGTTCTGAGAGCTGGGGATACACCAATAAGCAGAGCGAATAAAATTTTGGCGTGTGAGGAGCAAGGTAGACATAGAAAAATAAGATAAAATGAGAAGGTGCTAAATAGAAACTGAAAAACAAGGGAAAGCCGCCCTGAGAGGGTGGTGTGGGTGTCTAAGGTCGGCTTCGGCCGCCCTGGGTGGGCTCTGGTCCCAGCGCAGTGCCTGGCTTACAGTGGGCTCTGAGTAAAAGGTTAGATGAGCAAAAGCCTTAATGAGTAGAACCTGAATTGTGAAAAGACTGATTTGGATGCAGATGTGAATAGTCAGTATATTTCCATCTGAAATGAATTAGTCGGGACGGTTTCCAGAGCAGAACTAAAATGATTACATTACCATTATTTTGAACCTGAGAAGCACAGGGGGACTGAGAGCCGCCTTCTCCCAAACCAGGCCAAGCTTTCGAGACCCCGTGCAGTTAGAGGCGTTATTTGCACTTTGCTGCCCCCTGGTGGTGATGTAAAAATATAGCCATTACTCCAGGACCCCGGAGATTTCGTTTACCTCCAGGGTAAAATAGGCCAGTGGGTGTACGCCTCCGTCACTGGGGGTATTGGGATTAGACTATCACTGTGCTGACCACGTCTTTCAAGTTCAGAAGTATGAACGGAACAACTTTCAGGCTCAGATGGCTAGAATATATGAAATGAGAACTATTTCAGGTAAGTCAGTACAATGAGGCATCTTACTTCCCCTATTTTGGAGCAGGTCACCTCTGCTCAAATATTGCTCTTCATGAGTTCATGATGGGATCAGAGCTCATAGGGACCTATGGTATTTCTCAGTCCCAGGATTGCAGGAATGTTTCCTAGGGAGTCCATGTGTGGACTTCAGGGAACCTCTGAATAGGTTAAACCCTAAATAGGGGAAACCCTATTCCCAACATGTATAGGGAAGTGTCAGATCCAAACAGTTGGGAAAACTCTGGGCCAGTTGTCTAAGGTGAGTCCTCCATGAAAAGAGAGACTTGTGTTTGATTATCACCGTCGTTCTTCTGGCTGGAACATTCTATTTTGTTCGTACATACATATCCATTTCTCATTTTACCTGGTATCAGTGTGTCTGAGGTCACCTCTGTCACTGTCTTGTGGCAAGTTTCTTACCCATTCTGAACCTCTGTTTTCTCATCTAGTGAGAGAAGAAAAGAATATCTATTAAATAAAGTTAATCAACACAAAGTGGGCACATGTGAAAGAAAGTAGACTAGCAAGCATCCATTAGGTGCTTACCGAATGCTTTTAATTGTACAATTATAAAGTATTCAAGATTCTTAAGTGATATGAAGACTTATGGATTATTACTGGGGTTATATTCCCCGTAAGCTATGAACAATCCATCAAATCGTGAAAATTTATGATTGATGGACTTTGTTTTTTTCCAGGTGTATTTCTATCAGAGAGTACTTCGAAAGCCATTACGAAGAAAATTTTGCTGTGCTTGTGTTTGAAGATAGCGTGCTAACCCCAGATAGTGTGCTGGCCCCATTTCTGTTCACACTTGGTTTTGATTGAGAATAATAGTCTATTATAAAGGCTGCATCATGTATGCAGCAAAACTGCCTTGGGTCTGCATCTTGGAGCTTCTCTTTGTAGAAACAGCTGCTCTCCTCTTTTAAATCTTAATGGTTCTTATTTTTACTATTACAACTGTAATATGTGATTGTTGTAAATCTGATCAAAACATTACGTAAACAACATGGCCCATAAAGAAAACATTTTCTACAATCCCAACTTTCTCTCAAAGGTTTGTCATATTGTGTTTGTTTTATTTGATGAATATACTGGTGTGTGTGTGTTAACAAAAATCGATCATACTAACAAGTTGTTTTGCTATTGATTTTTATAACTTTTATATATCTTAGATAAGTTCTGCATCAATCTGCCTGCTCTCTGTCTCTCTCTCTCTGTATCTCTGTCTCTCTAACTCTTGTGTAGTATTCCACAGTGAGGTATAACAACAAGACTGTAACTCTGCAGCTTCCCTTCCAGATTGCCGGCTCCCTTTACTCCACGGGGTAAATCAAAGATCTCATTCATGCAAGGTCTTTCCAAGACTGGAGAAAAAGAAGCAGTAAGTGAGAGTGTTCTCGTGGGAGACTGCTGAGCAGTAGGCAGTCGTAAGTGGTTAACGGAGGAGGCTCAGGACCAGGAGACATTGTGGACAGTGCTCTTTGGCAGGTAAAAGATGCACAGTACTCTGCTGATCCTATCTCACCTGTAAGAATCATAGATTTGAATTGGTGAGTTCTTATGGCTTCTATTTTAAGCTTCATTGTCATTCGTTCGATCAACAAACATTCTAAACTGTCTACTATGAGGCTATCAGAGCTGCTGAAATAAATTTGTTTGATGGATGAAAACTGATTATTATAAACAAGGCAATAGTCAATTGCATTCTGCTGAACATGATTCATTTGTACACCTCTGGACAAGACTAACTTGCATTATCAGTTTTCTATGATTTATTGAGTAGTAAGCTAGTTTAAAGACAATGGAAGGCAGAGATAATCCAGAAAGGTGTATTAGACTGGTCCCCAAGTATATTTTCTGCCCTTCAATTTCCCTCACAAATGTCAGATGAATATACTGCCAATATATGGCATGTAAGTGCTAAGCCAATGGATATAAAGGCAGTTAAGAAACAACAGAACTGGGGCGCCTGGGTGGCTTAGTCGGTTAAGCGTCCGACTTTCGCTTAGGTCGTGATCTCGCGGTTCGTGGGTTCGAGCCCCGCGTCGGGCTCTGTGCTGACTGCCAGCTCAGAGCCTGGAGCCTGTTTCAGTCTGTGACTCCCTCTCTCTCTGACCCTCCCCGGCTCACGCTGTCTCTCTCTCTCTCTCTCTCTCTCTCTCTCTCCCTCTCCTAGAAATAAATAAATAAATAAAAAAGAAATAACAGAACTAATCCATTTGTAGGATGGGTGTTGGAGAAGGAAGGAGTTCCAGGCTGAGGAATGGATCTATAGAAGCAGAAAAGTATGAGTGGTGGGAATGGTGGACGGCTCCTGGCTCCAGCTTCATGCCCGTGTTTCTTGCCCTCAAGTTGAATTCCCTTTTTGAATCCGGCTTTCTTGGCTTTGACCCTTAGTTCTCTGGCTTATTATTGTCATAGTGATTGACATAGTGTCTCCTTGTTCTGTTCCACATGGTGCTGCCCCTTTCCTTGATCCCCACCCAAAATCTCCACCCACACAAGGTGCCTGTGAGTAAATCTGACCTCACTAGTTGTCTGGCCTGATGGAGTTAGGGGTTGTACAACAGCAATGCAAATCACTCAAAACCAAATGCCAGTGACCAGAATCCTTTTCCTAAATGTCCCGTCAGCCACTGTCTTACCCCTTGGCTATTTTCTTTTCACTTCTTCCTCCTTCTGCTTCCCTTTCTTTGTCCCCTCTTTTCCAAAAGGAAAAAGCCAAA
This sequence comes from Crocuta crocuta, assembly GCF_008692635.1. Taxonomy (NCBI): domain Eukaryota; kingdom Metazoa; phylum Chordata; class Mammalia; order Carnivora; family Hyaenidae; genus Crocuta; species Crocuta crocuta. The sequence continues at coordinate 10,957,672 of NW_027551568.1, read as the reverse complement.
AAACTCTTCATCTCACTTTGCAGAGCTGCCCAACTCATCCCCAAGTCCTTTTTCCTCACCCCAAGTTCAAATCCAGACCCTCTTTTGTATGTGAAAGACTGATGTATCCAATGTTGTTCTTAGTTGCAGGTAACAAAAATGGATTCTGGGTGAATTAAGCAGAAGAGCTTATTGAGGGAAAATTAAAGAGCCCAAGAACCACAAAACCTTCTGGCGAATCAGCCCTAGGAGGTGGGAAGGCATAAGTGGGGAGACTGGGAGACCAGAGGGGAAGGAGGTGCAGCCTGTTGGACGGCAGATGGCCCAGGGCACACCACCACTGCCTCTGCACCGCTGCCCCTGCAGGCTGGTGCGCCTCCCGCGGGGACACATACACACAAGAAGGGGTTCAAGATCCTAGAAATAAAATGACTGCTGGCCACCACAACTCATTAGAATGCTTTGGTAAATGAGGAACTGTCTTTCTGGATCTCTCTCTGCCTATACTTTCTCCTGCCACCCAAGGCTGTCTAGGAGGAGCTGTCCTGGATAGAGACGTTTCCCATTGCTGATCTGAGTAGTGTTTGTCCATTTCCCCGCTTTCCACTCTCGGCCTCTTAGAAGGAAGAATGAGTTGCAATCAATTTCTGGAGGGAGCTACAATCAGTTTTGATTTTAAGCATTTTGTTGCCTGTGACTGCACTTTTACCTACTTTAATCTCCATGACAACCCTAGGAACTAGGTATTATTATTCCCATTTTACAGATGAAAAGTTGAAGCCTTAGGGAGGTTATGTGATTCCAAGATTGCACATCTAGAAATGGAAGAGACAGATTTCAAACTCAGGGCTGTCTGATTCCACAATCCGTGTTCTCATTTTTTTTACTGTTTATTTATTTATTAAAAATTTTAATATTTATTTATTTGTGAGAGAGAGAGAGAGAGAGAGAGAGAGAGAGCATGAGTTGGGAAGGAGCAGAGAGAGAGGGAGAGAGAGGGAGACACAGAATCTGAAGCGTGCTCCAGGCTCCGAGCTGTCAGCATAGACCCTGATGCGGGACTTGAATTCACAGACCAGGAGATCAGGACCTGAGCCAAAGTTGGACGTTTAACCCACTGAGCCACCCAGGCCCTCCTATGGTCTCATTTTAAAGCTATTTTATTTTTGTCTGAACTATGCATGCATATAGTTTAAGAATAAAGTTACAATTATATGTCTTTCTCCATGTCTCTAAATAAACCACTTATATTGTCACTTGTTGATCTGTTTTAATCATCCTCCTCTTACTTCCAAATCCTGGATGTAAGCCTTTCCCAGCCCCTCCTTGGCTGTCACCACAGTTCGTACAACACTATTATAATCCATCATAATTCTACTTAGAAACTAATGTGAGTGTTCAATGGATATTTTACAATGACTGTATAAATTCTACTGGAATACACGATGATGTTATGTAAATAGTATCTTCTCTTGGATTTCATTTCTTCATTGTTGTTGGTAATCAGCAATACAATTGATTTTGTTATATTGGCCATGAATCTAGCAATCTTGATACATTAATTTATGAGAATTACAGCTTATGCATAGTTCCTCTGGCCTCTCTACATTCACAATTGTATCTCTGAAAAATGGCAGCTTTCCACTTCCTTTCTAATAGTTACTCCTTTTCCTTAAAGTGGACATTACTGAGGTGTAATTCTTATACTATAAGGTAATAACTTTTAAGTGTGCAATTCAATGAACTTTGGACAAATGAGTGGACCCAGGAGGGTATTACAACCATCAAGATGTAGAACCTTTCCCTGAGCCCTTTGCGGGTCAGTAGCATCCCATATATTCCACTCCAGGCAAAGATTGATGTTACATTTTTTTCTAGAATTTTCTACATTTGTCTCCCTTTATATTTATGATGTTTATTTAACCTTCTCCTTTTTTGTCTAACTATTCTTCCCAGGGGTTTATCAGTTGTATTAGTCTTTTCAAGTAACAAACTTTTGACACTGTTGATTCTTTTTGTTGTATGCTTGTTTTCTACTTAATTGATTTTTGCTCTTATCTTTGTTATTCCCTTCTTTGGATTTAATTGACTTTTAAAAAAATGAACTTATTGAGGTTGATGCTGAAATCACAGACTTTTAACCTGTTATCTTTCTCTAATAGGCCACAAATTACCTTCTAAACACAGCTTCTCTCTGTTCTAGAAATTTCAATATTTTGTATTTCTATTATCATTAACTTGAAGATATTTAAAAATTTTATTTTTATTTCCTCTTTGACTTATGAGTTGTTCAAAAGATCATTTTTAATTTCCAAATATAAGATTAATTTCTAGTTAGCTTTTTGTTATAATTCGCAGCTTAATTCTGTGAGGTCAGAATATATTCTGTATGATTCCAATATGTAAAAATTTCATAGACTTCGCTTTATTTTAAAATATTGGTAAATACTCCACATGTATACTTGAGAGCATTTATACATTGCAGCTGTTAGAAGCAGTGTTCTGTGTAAGTAAATTAGGTTGAATGTGTTCAGCACGATGTCAGATCTTTTATATTTGGTCTTTTTGTTCTATCAATTACCGAGAGATCTGTATTCATATCCACTATTTTGATTGTGGATTTGCATATTTTTTTTGTATAGCTCTGTTCATTATTGCTCCTTTAGTTGTCTTGAAGTCATATTATTAGCTTATAAATTATTAGCTTATAATATTATAAATATTAGCTTATATTATGTAGCTTATGAATACTACATATTCCTGGTAAAATAAAAATTTTATCTCATAAAATGTACCCTTAATGCTTCAGGAAAATTTCTTGCCTTAAAGTCTACTGGGTCATTTTTTTAAAAACCCAATTTATTGAAGTATAATTTCATAAAATAAAAACTCACCCTTTGTAAGTACTATGTACAGTTTAATGATGTTTGACAAATGTGTAGAGCTAGGTAAGCACTACTGTACCTGAGATATACAGTATTTCTGTCCCTCATAATGTTTCTTCTTACCTCTTTGGAGTAAACCTTTTGTTTTTTCTAAATGTTTTTTCACTGTATTATTTTTTTCTCTCTCTTTTTGTTAATTATATTTTTTAAGTTTATTGATTTGTTGAGAGAGAGAGAGAAAGAGTGAGAGAGAGGGTGAGAGAGAAAGAATCAACTAGGGAGGGGCAGAGAGAGAAGGAGAGAGAGAGAATCACAAGCAGGCTGCGCTCCGTCAGCACAGACCCGACAAGAAGCTTGATCTGATGAACTGTGAGGTCATGACCTGGGCCGAAATCGAGAGTCGGACACTTAACTGACTGAGCCACCCAGACACCCTTCTTTCTCTTTTTTATTGACTTAAAAAATATTCTAATATTTCCTTTTATTAGCATGCTACTCTAATTTACTTACTGTGTTATAATTTACATATTATAATTGTTATACAAACTATAAATAATTAGTCTTGCTAAAAAAGGTAATAAAGTACTGATATTTTTTTATTGGTTACTTTAAGCTCTATGTATTCATCACCTTTTGAAGTTCATTGTGAATTACTGCTTTTATCATATTCCAGTATATACAAAGACAATGGAGATCTTTAACTGCATTCACCTACTCCTGACAGTTGTATTGTTACCAATTATTTAAAGTCTCTCTATAGCTCAAACCACGTAAGCATTTTTATTTAATATAGTCAACATTCATTGAAGTTTGCACATGCTTATTTAGTTCCTTCTGTATATCTTGGAGCTTCTAACTGGGACCATTTTCTTTCTCTTTGTTTTTTAGTCTGTTGGTGACAAATTCTTTCCATTTTTTGTCTGTGCTCTTACTTTATCTTTGTTTTTGAAGGATATTTTCCCTGAGTATAGTTGTCTGAGTTGGCAGTAATTTTCTCTAGCACTTTGAAAACATCACACTACTGTCTTTTGGCTTCTATTGTTTTTGGTGACAGTCAACTGAAAATAATATATATTTTAAATCCATCCTTTGTTTGCTATTTTCTCTTTCTATGTAGTTTTCATCAGTTTTATTATATTATGATTTGGAGTTACAGTGTTTCTTGAATCTGTGGCTAAGCATCTTTCCATAGTTTTAAAGTATATTCAGCCATCAAATATTGTTTCTGTCTCATTTTTCTTTCAACCAATGTTTTCAAATGGGTCCTTCTCACACCTAATATGGCAGCAAGTGCTATCAACTCTTTCCAAAACATTACCCCATTTCTTATGCAAAAAAAATCTTGGGGCTTGCTTCTATTTTCCATTTTCTATTGTTGGTGTAACAAATCACTACCAAGTTAGTGGTTTAAAAATACACAAATTTAGGGGCGTCTGTGGCTCAGTCGGTTAAGTGTCCGACTTCGGCTCATGTCAGGATCTCGTGGTTGGTGGGTTCGGGCTCACGTCGGGCTCTGTGCTGACAGCTAGCTCAGAGTCTGGAGCCTGTTTTGTATTCTGCGTCTCCCTCTCTCTCTGACCCTCCCCTGCTCATGCTGTCTCTCTCCCTTTCAGAAATAAATAAAAAATATTTTAAAAAATTTTAAAAATACACAAATTTATTATTATGCTGCAGTTCTGTCCTCTAGAAGGCCTACACATCTCTCACTTGGATAAAATTGAGGTAGAGCCACATTACTTTCTGGAAGGTCTTGGAGAATCTATTTCTTTTCTGTCAACTTTCGTTAGTTTATGGCCCCTTCCTTCACCTTTAAAGTAAAATCAGGGCAATGCTTTCTCATGCCTCCCTCTTTCTGGGTCTCTAACTTTTGACAGCCTCTTCCACTTTTAAGGACTCCTGTCATTACATTGTATCAGCTGGATAACCCAAGATAATTTGTGTATTTTAAAACAGTCGATTAGTATTTTAATTCCATCCACAAATTTAATTCTCCCTTGTCATGTAATCTGACATTTTCATAGGTAGGTTTCAAGGTTTACGATGTGTATGGCTTTTTTTTTCAATTTTTTATTTTTAATTTTATTTTTTTATTATTTTTTTCAATTTTTTAAATGTTTTATTTATTTCTGAGAGAGAGAGAGAGAGAGCGTGAGCAGGGGAGGGTCAGAGAGAGAGGGAGATACAGAATCCGAAGCAGGCTCCAGGCCTTCTATAAAACTTTCATTGAACTTCTCTTAAAATGAAGTAGTCAAAACCCTTAATCCACACATAGAATCAAATTGCAAGCAAGCGCATTAGCGTGTGTGTATGCTTGTGCATTTTTCTGGTGAAGGAGTCTATGGTTTTCATTGCATCTGGAAAGGTTTTTGACTCAGAAAAGATTAATCCTGATCATGGTCTGCCCTCTATTTTTGTTGTCTGAGTATATCCCATTTCCTATTATTTCACAGAGCAGAAACTATGTCAAATAGATTTTTCAGTGAACCCATAGCACTTCCTATGAAGTGCCTCTTACATAGTTTGTGCTCAACAAATATTAACTTATTTTGATGTTGGACTATTGCTTTTGTGAGTCGAACAGTTGCAGAGTTAATGATTTAACCAGAGTGCTTCAGTTTCAGTCTCTTTATTCCAAAAAAGTTATATATGTTTATAGTAACATATGCTCACAGAGTATCTTGCCAAGTAGTGACACTTCATCCTTTAAGAGGAAAAAACCCTAATTTATGTTTTAAAACTTGTTTTGGAATTTTTAGGAGGTATCTCAGTGTTCTGTGGACAGATCGTACTTATGTCTTCAATTGTAGTGCTGGACTCTGACCCCACTGTCCTCACCGACGCACTGTTGAAAATAGGGTCAGTGGTAAGGGGCCTACTCCTGAGAATTTTATTAACACAAATGAGGGCTCCTAGGAGGAACTAAGGGTAAGAAGTTTACTGATTACAAGACTTTCCTGTCTAGAAAGTTAAGTAGTCTCACTATTTAGATTCATTAGTTTTGTGACTTATGCCACTGAAATACTTTCCTGTTACAGTGGAAAGGTTTCTGGATTTTGCTTCTCCAATGACTTCTCTCTGGAGCTGATGAACACTGTCATGCAATCTGTTTGTAATTACTACGTGGTTGGGGGGCTTGGTTCTTATGTGTGTGTTTCGGCAATGCGGGGTGTCACACCATCTCCTCAGTCTAGGAAAAGCCTGACATTTTTCTTCTTCAGTGCTGAGAGTTCCAGAATAATCCATTAAGAGTTAGATGGAACCTTAGGGGCTATCCCATCCAGCTTCCCACCCACTGCAGGAATTTTCTTCTACCACAAGGTGATTCAAAGATTTTTAAGTTGCAAATCATATAAGAAATGAATCTTACGTGGCAACCAAGCACGTGCACATATGTGCACACACATTTCTGAAGAGCTTTCATGAAACAATACTTACCATATACAGTATATAATGATAGTTCAATTTTACTTTAATTTCTTCTATTGCATTCTGCTCATATGCATATGAAATAAAATATATGATAGAAAATATGTCAGTGCTGGTTGGGTAACCACTAAATGGATTTCGTGTCTCACTAATATATTGCAATCTTCAGGCTTTTTTATTTTTTACTTTTTAAAAATTTCTAATGTTTATTTATTTTTGAGAGAGAGACACAGAGAGACAAAGTATGAGTGGGAGAGGAGCAGAGAGGGAGACACAGAATCCGAAGCAGGCTCCAGGCTCTGAGCTGTCAGCACAGAGCCGGATGCAGGGCTCAAACTCACAAACCGTGAGATCATGATCTGAGCTGAAGTCAGAAGCTCAACCGACTGAGCCACCCAGGCGCCCCACAATCTGCAGTTTTAAAACACAGGACTACAGACAGAATTACCGGCAGATGTTTTATCATTCAATCCTCATTTAAACAATTCCTACATTGACTGGTGAAATTCCTTATGAGCAATATTCATACGTGTAATACTCTGCACAACTGGCTTTAATAGTGCCCACTCATGTCTTCACTGGTCTAGATAATCTGTGCCTTTGAGGAGTCTTCCCTCTAAGTCAGGCTTGAACCTAGGTGTGGCCTGAATCTCATGATGTGGAGAGTCATGTGGCCAATAAACTGTCAAGATTCTCCAATACAGTAAGGGTGCTCCTTCACTCTATGTAATTTCAGGACCTTAAGGTGCTACCACTCTTGCTTAAAACTCCATTTTTCTAATATGAACATTCTGTCAACTATGTGGCCAGTCTGATGAAATAAATGTTAAAGATGTTGATGACATGGCCAGATGTCTCCTTACAACATTATTAGCCTGGTCACATTATGTAAGTGCATAGATGTTACACATTATAAACAATATTCTAGAAAATGATATATTAGTTAAAAAATTGTTTTCTACTTTTACATTTAATGAAAAAATTTTATTCAACTCTCCAAATGCCTCTTTGATGTTGCTCTTTGGTCATGTTTAGATCCACTTTGTGAGTCATCGCAAAAGGATGTCAGGAACACTTCAACTCCATTCCTGTCTCAGTTCTTCGGGACTCAAAGCTTTTTGGATCCATGATGCTGTCACTGTAAATTTTATTTCAAGCAATCAGTACCCATTTGCATTGGCTTCCTTCACTCTTCATGTGTAATATTTACATGGTAACCACTTACTAAGTTGTTTTCTGTAACAACTTTATTGAGATACAGTTCACATACCATATAATTCATCCATTGCACGATTCAATGGTTTTTGTTTATTCACATGATTCAGTGGTTTTTGTTTGTTCACAGGGTTGTGAAACCATGGCCACAATCAACTTTAGCACATTTTTCCTCACCCTAAAATTCCTCACTCCAGACTCAGCAGCAGCCACCTTCCAATTTCTCTCAAGCCTCCAGCCCTAGGCAAGCACCACCCTACTTTCTCTCTCTGGATTTGCCTATTCTGGGCATTTCATATAAATGTAATTATATAATATGTTTCTTTGTGACTAGCTTCCTTCACTTAGATTATGTTTTCAAGATTCATCCATGTTGTAGCATGCACTGGCATTTCTTTTTATTCAAATGTGTTTTTAAAGTCATCTTTAATAGGGTTGTTTAAAATGATATCTTGTGCTTCTAGCTGTAAAATCATACTTCCTCCCCGGAAATAATGACTAAATCTGTCAAATTCCTTTGCTTCCTTTTAATAATCCAGTGCTGTCAGGTGACCCCCATCACTTTGAAAATCAGCATTAATTGAGAACATTGTGGGCTAATGTATCTTGACAAATAGTTCTGCTTTATTCAAATAAAGTAATGAGAAGGACTCCTGTAATAGGATAGAACTTGTAAGCCCTTGAAAATAGGACTTCTTTTGTTCTGAGAAGTAATTTGGGGGCACTTTGCTTGGCACTCTTTATTTTATCTGATTTAGTCTTCGTAACACCCTATGCAGCAGGAAATATTTTCTTCATTTTATAAATAAGGAAACCAAGCTTTCAGTTTAAGAAGCGAGTAGGGGAGCCTCCATTTCCACCTGCTGATGCTTTACTGTGCATCACCTCTGATCTCCTGCCTGTCAGAATCATTGCACACAGTTTTCATTCCATTCACCATGAAATCCAGTCGAGAATTCCATTTCTCCAAACATTGTGCTCTGTGACATTCAAGTGCCCTGTGGCACAGGCTGTCAGGCTTATTAAGCATCCCATATGCTTTGCTACATTTCCTAGGCTTCCTTGTAGTTAGAACAGAGTCATATTACTTGGTTGTGAATGAAAATGTCACCTCCAGATAGAAGCAATAAAGGATGGTGGTATAAACTTCCAGACACTCCTTTTTTTCCCCCAGAGGCCCTGACATTACATACTAAGATAACAATCCTATCATCATGGTAATTCCATAAGATTGGGTTCTTGAAAGCCTCTGAAAAAAGTCTCCCACCAAGCTGTACCTGACATATCGCATGAACAAGAAATAAACTAATGTGTGCGACTTCAGGTTAATTTGTTACCAAAGTTTAACCTACCCTACCTTGCATATATTAACCTTCATTTTCTTTGAGATCAACCAGGTTTTATTGAGAACCTATTTGTGTCCTAATAACATTGAAGACTTTTTAAAAAATGTTTATTTGTTTTTGAGAGAGAGAAGAGAGAGAAAAAGAGAGAAAGCGTGAGCAGGGGAGGGGCAGAGAGAGGGGGAAACACAGAACCAGAAGCAGGCTCCAGGCTCTGAGCTGTCTGCAGAGAGCCTGAAGCAGGGCTCGAACTCACAAACTGTGAGATCATCACTTAAGCCGAAGTCAGACACTTAACTGACTAAGCCACCCAGGCGCCCCAACATTGAAGACTTTTTAAGTGTTGGAATCTTTGAGTGAGTATCCAATAAATAGCCTCCATTTCTCCTAGTTGGGCTCTGAACAAAATTAGAAAAAATTATGGGTCATTAGATGGAGGCCAATATATGACAACCACCACAACAAAAAACCCTGACAAAGCTAATACTGGAAAACCAAAACAATGATATTCATAGAATGATCCCCCAGGATTAGGAAGACTGATCCCTCTAGTCACAGAGGCATTTTTGGCACGGAGAGGCAAATCAATGTTCATTGCAAATATGTTCTTACAATAAACCAAAGAAGATGGAGCTAAACTATATATGCCCAAATTTTCCTTCTAAATTCTTGAGTCAGAAAAATCATTCAATTTTCCCTGGGGAGGGGACAATAGAAGTACTATACTAATAGTTTCCTCCACATGGAAGGAAACACCAAGAATGAGGAAGAAACTTTCTCCCTAACAATAACATTCCTTTGAACACTTGGTACAATTCCTGGTACATATTAAGCTCTCAGTAAATGTTAATTGTTGTTACTGACGCAGATGCAGATGCTGTTTGCTTGCAAGACACTATGCCAGGTACTGGGACAATGTGGCTGGAGGACACAGACCCTACTCTTGAGATCTCACATCCTGGGGAGGGGAAGAGATAGTGCTATGGACTGAATGCTTGTGTCCCCCTTCCTTCCCATTCAGATGCTGAAGCTCTGATCCCCAGTGTGATCTGGGATTAGCACCCTTATAAGAAGAAATACGAAAGAGCTTGCTTCTCTTCTTTCTCTTAGCCATGTGAGGACACAGCAAGATCACAGGAAGAGTGTTCTTATCAGACACTGAACCTGTGGGCACCTAGATTTTGGACTTCCCAGTCTCCAGAACTGTGAGAAATAAATGCCTGCTATTTAAGCTGTCCAGTCCATAATATCAGTTATATCAGCCTGAACTGACTAAGACAGATAGGTAAAGAGAAACCACAATACAGGTAAGTGATAAGTACTTGATGAGTGACCAAGATACCACAGAGTTTGAGGAAGGGCATTTGATGCTGGCTAGATGACCAAATAATGCCTGAGTTGTATCTTTATGAATTAGCAGAATATAGACAAAGAAAAAGGAAAAAAATATATACTATGAAAAGGGAAACACATAAGAAAAATGCACATGAAGCCTAAAATAGGCTTCTTTGGAAGGAACTCAATTGGCCATATGGCACAAGGTAAGTATTAGGGGTAAGAGGGTCTGAATATGTTGAGAGATGAGGCTTGGAGAGTGAGGCAAACCTTGAAGACCTTTGGTGGATTTTAAATAAGGGTGTGACATGGTTAAATTTCTCCTTTGGCATACTAAAGAACAAAATATATCCAAGAAGAGATAACATTTAATTGGAGTTAGTGCATGTAGCAGGAGGAGAAGATAAATATTTCAATAAAATTTGGAGTTAAAGGTTGCATAAATGCAGTTTATAGCTATTGGACCAGATGAGCTCATTTAGAGAGAGTATAGATAGAGAAGGGAAGTGAGCTTTGGAAATGCCCTGGGGCGTTTCAAACCAATGGGAAGAAATCAGCAAAGAACGCTGAAAAGATAGAGCCGTGTTTTTGGTAGGAAGACCTGGGGGACACGGACACCAGAAGAAGCTGGTGTTTTACCCCACGGAAGGGTCAGAGCTACAGAATGCTGCTGTGAGTTCAAGTGCCACAGGAGTGAAATGTGGCCAGTGAATTTAGAATTTGGTGAGGACCGTCCCAGTGATGGTAGGAAAACAAGATTAATCAGAAAGCTAAAAGGAACAGGGATAAGAGGTGACTGAAACCAAAGGTATTTCTTTTGCGGAGTCTGGCTGTGAAGACAGCCAGATAAATGGGCAGTTATTGGAAGAAGATATGCTGTCTAGAAAGGTTATTTTATCTTTAAAGTTGGTAGATATTTGGGACATTTTTGTCCTGGTAAGGATACTCCATAGTGGCTCTCCATAGCTATTTGTTTAATTAGAGTAGACTTTTAAGAATAAGATGAAGGGCTCTAGGGTGGCTCAGTTGGTTTAGCGTCGACTTCGGCTCAGGTCATGATCTCATGGTTCATGGGTTTGAGCCCTGCGTCCAGCTCTGTGTTGACTGCCAGCTCAGAGCCTGGAGCCTGCTTGAGATTCTGTCTCCCTTTCTCTCTGCACCCCCCACCCCCCCACTCATGCTCTGTTTCTCTCTGTCTCAAAAATAAATAAACATAAAAATTTTTTAAAAAAGAAAAAGATGAGACTGGAGCACACGCGCACACACACACACACACACACACGTGAACTGCTCAGGATAAAATAGCAGAGGGAGAAAAGCTGATTAAAGCCCATTTGGTTTCTCTGTCTCAAATTAGCTCTCCACAATGGACCTAAACATGCCTTTGGGTCCTTAAGGCTCTGATACTGAGTTAGGGAGATACACTGGGTGAAGAAGGTAATGTACCTGAAAATGGTAGAGAGTAACAATAACAATGAGGAAGAGGATGATAATCATGGTGATAAGGATGACAATAGTAACTTGCGTTCATTGAGCACTTACTGAATATCAACTTGTAGTGTCGGAAATTAACATGCCTAATTTCACTTGCTCCTCAAAATAAGGTTTATAAGGTGGATGCTCCTCTTACTCTCTTTCCGGGTGAGGTTATTTAGGCTTAGAGTTGAAAAGCAACTTTCTCAGGACCACATAGCTAATAATTAATGGTGGAGTGAGGGTTCAAGCTCCAATGTATATAATTCTAAATACTCTGGCTCCTGTTCTGTGGAAGATATGGTACTAGAAAGAACAGGCCAAAGAGAGCTTCCCTAGAAGTACTCATTTTTCACAAAACTGATAAAAGGAGACCCCACGAGGCAAACAAGCTGAGCCTTGGAAAGAGGCTTTGGCAAATTAACTTCCATCTTCCCAGGCCAGCAACCTCTGATTTATTTATTTATTTGTTTTATAGTAGAGGAACATATACCACTTGGCATTACTCTTCTTGACAGTGGGAGATTACATGCTGGACTTGACTGAGTTTCTGTCAGGGAGAATTTATTGCAATTTCGAAGATGGTTCTTAAAAGAGATGGCTGTTTTGCATTTTTTATGCAGGTCCTACAAATATGTCAGTTTTGATCTTCTACAAAATCACCTTGTATAAACTTCCTGCTTCTCTTCCTCCTCTCCTGACTCCAGCTTCCAGAGGCTTTGCGTGCAGAGGCTGTTAGCAAGCCTCCCCCCAGACAGCCCAGCTTTCAGTGGCCTTGACCCACATTTTGTAGAACTGCTTTTTCTCTGCAAAGTCAAACCCCTACTGTCCTTCAAGTATAACCTGGAACTCTCTCTCTCCACAAATCCTTGTCAAGTGCTTGGCTGGGGATCCCCAGAGAGCTCTGAAGCTACAGTGACCTATTCATCAGCCACCCTAGGGAAAGGAAAGCCAAGATGCACCCACCATGACACTACAACAGTAAAGCTGACAAGGGTTCCTTTCGGTTGAGAAGTTATTGCTTATTATGAGCTGGCAAATGGGCTAAGTGTTTTGCATATGTTGCCTGTGACTTTAAAATAAGATCTCATTTACCTTCATGCCCAAATTGTGACAGTTTGAGTCCCACCAATATGATTCCTGGGAAGCAGATTTCCTCCAAGTGTCCCTGGCTGTATCTGAGAGGCTCAGGGTGACTTGCACGCTCAGGGGCATGAGCCCTGGGTTCTTTGGCTCTGGGTTTCCTATTGTGCCACCATGCTGCTGCCTTTGCTTCTAATGGGGGGTGGGATCCCTCTCTTCTGGAAACAGTGGTTGCTAGTAGTTATTACTTTTTCCACCATTGTGGCCTCAGGGGAGGCTGGCATTATTTTTCCTTTTGCTACTTCATCTGAAGCACAGGTCAAACAACTGGGATTGGCTGTGGGACAGGATCGCACTGAAGTTTCAGAGATACTGTGGGGGGTGTGCTTGCGGGTGGTGCTGTTAGACCTTATAACTCTTCTCAACTGGCTTATTCTTTCCCTAGGATCTCTCGTCAGGCCACCTCCCTTCCTGTCTGGTGGCCTGACCTCTACATACCTGCCCCTTCAACTAACTTCCCACTGCCACAAATACTCCAGTACATTCGCACTTCTGGCTATGGGCTGAACCAATTTGAGACTTAGGCCTGGCCCTGTTTCTTCTGCCAGGATCACATCTTCTCATTATTACTGACAGTGAGGACCTTAGTGCATAGTCTGGCCCAAAGGCCCCCAAGAGGTAATCCAATGAGAGTCTAACATCAGCACATTGCTGAAAGACCTAGAAAATAACACCAGGGTCGGCGATGGAACTCTTTCTTTCCTCTGCCTTCATGTTTCCCTGTGGAAGGAGCTCCATTAGAGTGTCATTCCTCATCTCTCACACTATTCCCTCTCCAAGGATGGAGCAGTGACTTATCTCATTGCTGTGTTTGGGGAAGGAGCTCAGTCTGCCTCTCTCTGTCTTTCTGTGTTACTGCATATTTGCTGAAGTGAATATTCAAGAACAAGTCTTCATAGGGAGAACCCTGAAGTTGGTCAGTCCAGCCATGGTTTGTGAGGTGATGACTTTGTCTAACTCAAGGGTACTAACAATAAAGATAATATTTTAATTTCTATTTATTTGGTTGCTAGGATTTTCTACAGTTGGTTTCTGAACTCAAAAAAGGGAAAAAAGGTGTGGTGCTTTTAGTTTCCTAACCAAAGCCTACATGTCAGAAAACTACCAGTAGTTCAAGGTTGGTGGATTCACTTGGGTGGAATTGTATCCACTATCACGTACATTGTGTCAGTCATTGTTCACATGTGTGGAGGAGAGCTCAGTAGAGTCCTGTGCTTAGAAAATACAGTACCTGACTTGAGAAGGCCTTCAGTGATGCTTCTGTAGCATTTAAGCAAATAAATTGTCTCCATTCCACAGCGTGGAACAAAGCTATGTCAAGGTGACTTTCTTGTTACACACAATGAGTCATTTACCCTCTACTTAGAATGCCTTAAGGGCTCATCATCTTCTACACTGGGGGTCATCAAGGCCTGAGCTGTATAGTCTCTGTAGCAACTATTCAAATTTGCTATTGTTGTGCAAGAGCAGCCGTAGCCAATACATAAATGAATGGATGCAGTTGTGTCCGTTAAAGCTTTATTTACAAAATAAGCACAAAGTCAGATTTGGTGCCAGCTATAGTATGTCATCCCCTGTTGTACATAACTAGGTTGGAACATCTCAGTTTAACATCGAAAGCCCAACCTAACCCTTTAGCTTCATATACTGTCACTGCTAATGTTTTGCCTTCCCTAATCCTCCATTTAGAATTTAGAGATACCCACAATTGGTTGTAAAAACCCTATCTCCCATTCCCCATCTCTCACACACACACACACACACACACACGCACACGCACACGCACACTCATATACATACTCTGCTGTCTCATGATTTTATGATTTTACTCACCGTTTTCTCTGCCTGAAAGGACTTTCTGCCCTCTTCACCTGGCCATATTCTACTCATTCTTCAGGACTCAATTATAAGATGACTCCTTCCTCTGGAAGACTTCTTTAAATCCCCCGTGGCTGGGTTGGGTGCCTGTTCTCTGTACTTCCATGTATTCAATGAATGGAAACATTTTCCATTCCTGAGTCTGTCTTCCCTAGCCATCCACCGAGCTCCTGGGGCTGAGGACTCAGTCTCACGATCTCAGCATGCCTTGGGCATCTCACAGTATCCAGCATGGATTAGGTGCTGAATTTGTGCAGAATTGAAGCAGTGAAGCCAGAGCGATCCAGAGAAAAATGGGGCAGGTTATTATGCACATGTTATAAACTGGAAGTTCATGGATAGCCTGAACTGTCAAGTTTATAAACACTTGAGAAATATAGAAACAGCCAGGATTGAGGACAATAGTATGGTATGGAAATATTGGTCCAGTAATGATGGCATCTGAGGAATAGATTGGCAAGCTTCTGCCCAAGACTGAAAGTAAAAAGCATACCCTCCACGTTCTATAATTCATAATGCAGTTGGCAGGGCAAGATTAAAGCAAGTGAAATAATCAAAGAACTATGAAAAAATAGCACATGATTGAATGCTGGATTATATGGGACAGAGTATGTTTGGGAAAGAGAATGATCAACAGAAGCTAGAGCAGTTTTGTTTTGTTTTGTTTTGTTTTGTTTTGTTTGTTTTGTTTTGTTTTTAAGCCTTTGGTGGGGATGTTAGGGAAAGAATGCCAAACATATAATGAAATTTATAACTTTCATTTTTTTACTTTAAAACTTTTATCAATGTGTCCTACACAGTCCCCAAAATTGCACATATCTCGAGTGCACAGCTCTTTGAATTTTTATAAACTGAAGATACCTCTGTCATTAATCCTCAGATTAAGAAACACCATGTTACCAGCATCTCCGAAGCCCCTTGGATCCCCTTCCAGTCATTACTTACCCCCAAGGGAAACCACTACCCTGACTTCTAGTAGTAGAGGTTAGTTTTGCCTATTTAAGTAAATGAAATAATATGGCATGTATTCTTTTGTTTTTGGTTTCTTTTGCCCAACATTATATTTTGAAATCCATCCAAGTTATGTTTAGTAGTAGTGTGTTCATTCCCATTGCTATTTAGAATTCCATTGTATAAATATACCACATTTATTTATCCATTCTGCAGCTGATGGAAATTTGGGTGGTTTCCAGTTTTCAGCTCCTTTGGAAAAGTGCCGCTTTCTTGTACAAGTTTTTTGAGAGAAACACGTATGCCTTTCTGTTGAGTATACTCTCAAGGAAGGAAATCACTGGTTCATATTTATATATATATGTTCAGCTTTCATAGTTAATGTCAAATCATTTTCCAAAATGGTTGTACCACTTTATAGTTCAGTCTGCAGCGTATGGAATCCTAGTTGCTCCACATCCTCTTCAAATTTTGGCTTCACTGATTATCTTTAATGTTAGCTATTCTTGTGTGTGTGTGTGTGTGTGTGTGTGTGTGTGTGTGTGTGTGAGAGAGAGAGAGAGAGAGAGTATTTCTTTGTGGTTTGAATTTGAATGTCCTTGAGGACTAATAAAGTTGGGTACCTTTTCATAAATTTATCAACTATTTGTAAATCCCTTTTGGTTAAAATATTTTGCTTTTTCCTTTGACTTGTTTGTCTTGTTGCTCACTGATTTGTAAGAGCTCTTTACGTATGTTGGGTATATGTTCTTTGTTAGATTTATGCATTGCTATCTTCCTTGCCTCTTCATTCTCTCAATGGTGCTCATAAGGAACAAAATTAACTCCCATAGTTTCTGGTTCTCCCTTGAAACTTTGCATCCTTAGCAGTTCTTAGTTCATAGACCCACTGAACAGGGAAATGAAGGATTCCCATTAGGTATAAAGAGATCTTGAAAACTATAATAAAGGAAACTTTGAGATCATCTGACTCAAAGCCCTTGTTTTTTCCTTTGGGAGACTACAGGCCAGGGAGGATGAGGGACTTGCTCTATGTCACAGGCTCAGTGAGCAGCAGGGTCAGAATTAGGGTCCAGGGCTCCTGTACAGGGTGCTCACTGTCATCAGCTTGGGGGCATGGCAACCAAGTGAGCCTCTACGGGAAGTGATAGCACGGTTGTTAAATCGCATCTACATTGGTGGGTGAGAGTTTCATCAGCCCAGGGCCAGAAGACTGAGAGAGGTGACCCTTCTGGATCCACCTCCCCCTGCCCCCTGAGCAGGAGCAGCAGTATGCTTAAGAAACTCTCAAGATGCATTGCTAAACCTTGCCAGACTGTGCACAGCCAGACAGCCATGTCCCCATTCTAAAAATAGGACTTGTTGATGTTGGAAGAAAGCTCGACAGAGTCAAATGAGATGGTGGGTTTAACTCTACCACAGTTTTACTCTAGTAAGTAGTTGAGCTCCAGCAAAAACCCTGGTTATCCAATGTGGTTGCAAAATTATAAAGTCCAAGCAACAATTCATCTCATTTTAAGGAGCCAGATGAAATCACTTGTCAAGGCCACATATCTCACTGGGCAAGGCCGAGTGTAGCTGCTGAGTCAGCACTCTGCCCTTGGGAGGGGACAAGTGGAGGGACAGACAGACAACCTGGCCACGGCTGCGGGAGATTCCTACAGAAACGGCGCCCAGGCGTCTCCCTCCAGTGGAGTGGATGTGAGCAGTGCCCCCAAGTGCCCACAAGCTCCGCCCATCACTGGGGTGCCCTCTGGAGACACTTTGACCCCTCCTTCACCGGTCAGACTGAGTTTTTAAAAACCTGCTCTGATCAGGATTGCACTCTTACTTGCAATCAGCATTATTTATTTACATACGTAGAAGAGGTCAGAAGGATACATCCAAATGTGTCTCTCTGGCTAGTGGTGCTATGAATAAATTTCTATTTTGTAATGTGAATTTTCCAGTTCTTCTATTAGACTGGGCAATATGAAAATTTTCTAGCCTTGTAGATCAAAACAGACTCAATACTAGCAATTTCAAGTGGTTAGATTTCATATAACAAGCATTACTGTGGAGTTTTAAAAATAATAAAAACTTTAAAAATACTGTTTTTGTGTTAGAATAAAATGAATGCTAATACCTGCCATTTACTAGGTTCTTTCTATTGCTAGACCCTCCACTACACATCTAACATACTAGTTAATCCCATTACCAGCGCTATGAGGTAGGGACTACAATTAGCTCCATTTTATAGATGAGCAAACTGAGGCTCAGACTGCTCTCAAGCTCCAGTGAAACAATCACTCCACTAGTAAGGGCTGTGCTGGATCAGAGCTCTAAGTCCTTGCACTTTGCCATTACCCCAGGCAGCGTAAACCTGTGCCCTCTGAGTTCAGGTGAAACCGTAAGTCAGAAAGTAAAGTCAGGGGCGCCTGGGCGGCTTAGTCAGTTAGGCATCCGACTTTCACTTAGGTCATGATCTCACGGTTCGTGGGTTCGAGCCCCGTGTCGGGCTCTGTGCTGACTGCCACCTCGGAGCCTGGAGCCTGTTTCAGTCTGTGACTCCCTCTCTCTCTGACCCTCCCCTGCTCACGCTGTCTCTCTCTCTCTCTCTCTCCTAGAAAAAAAAAAAAAGTAAAGTCAAACACCTGGTAATAAGACCCAGCATTTGTGGGTCGGGCTGTGCCTTATTCATGTTGTATTACGATGCTTCCCCATAGCGGATATCCAGAAAGGATTTGCTCAGCAAATGCAATAGTTAGAACTTCCAAGGAAAGGCAGGGAAACAAAGGGGTGACCTTAGCTTGTCCAGGATGTTCCCTTGCTCAGGACTAATCCCGTGAACCCCCTAACTCTCCATTTTCCACCTTTGTCTCCATGGCCTTCTCCCAGAGCCGCACCAACACTCACTGGAATCAAAACAAAGAGTGTGCTAACCACAGGCCAGCAGAGGGAGAGCCAACATCAGCCTGTTCCAGTGTTGAAAACAAACCTCTTCCTCTAAAATCTCTGTTTTGAGCTGCCCAGCCTCTCTCTCTCTCTCTCCCTTTTTGTCTGTCCGTCTCTCTCTCTCTGAATATTACCCATTATCTGGGTACTGTTTCTGGAAAAGGTGTGTTACCTCCCTTACTTGCTGTGGAAGAGCGTCATTAGCCACTTTACATACAACCAGTATTTAAAACTCCATCTGGCTGACAGCAGAGACCAACAATTTTCCCCAGAGCTGTAGTCCCTGGATTTTTTTTGGAGGGGGCGGGCAGTGAATTCCCACAACTCCTAATGTGTGTGTGTGTGTGTCTGCGTGTACACAGGCTTAATACATTTTCGCTTTTATTTTTTCCTAAAGAGAGAGGTCTTCGCTTTCAGCAGAGTCTCAAGAAGGACACAGTAGAATTTAGGGACATCCTTACAAAGAGGGGGTTAAGAAAAAGCTGCCTAACTGACATGAGAGAGACATGAAACCGTTCATTGTTCTTAAGTCTCTGGCATTACAACAGGATTCAGGCAAGCGTGTAACAGCAAGAACATTGATCAATGAAGGATAAATTGCAAACTCTTAATGCTGTGTTATCTAAGCTATGTTGGAATAGAACGAAACATCCTGTACTGTTGAGACGGTGAAACCAGTTCTGTAATCAAAGGAGGTCTCCTATAACACGGCGGCCGGTGTGTGTGTGTTTGGGGGGGGGGGGCGTGGGGAAGGAAAGGCCAGACAAGACAATGTACGCATTTGTTTAAGAAACAGAGCAGAGCAGGGAAGTGGGGACAAAGTTTGAGGTTATTCAAGAAGCATAATCCATTCCATTTGGATAGAGCTTCACAGTTTATAAAGCTCCTTCATATACACGCATGCCAAAGGTCCTCAAAATAATTCTGTGACAACCATCTGCTTTTGATCTAGGAAGAAAGTGAAGCACAGAGAGCTCAAGTCATCTACCCAAGCTCACACAGCTGGCCAGTAGCTATGGCCTTCTAACAGCTAGTTTCCACTCTACCAATAAGGAATAGCTTAGTAGGAAAGATGTTTACTGCCAAATTGTTCCTAGTATGTGACCAAAAAATAAGGTTACTGATGCTTTCAAACTCAAGCTTCTAAATGTAACAAGTTTAAGGAGCTGTACAGCTCAGTGATCAAGAGCTTGGGCCCTGGAATTGGATTGCTTGGCCCAGTCTTAGAGTCACCCTCAGAGGCAATGGCGGCATCTGGAAGTACTAACTGCAAGCTAGTTAATGCCCCTGGGGGGACCCTCACTCAGGCAGGGGAGAGTTATGAATATATATTCTAGGTTTCTTGCCCCTTGAAGATAATATTCCTGAAGTGAGCTGTGTGCAGGTTTTTGGAAGGTTCTGGGCAGGGTCCTGTCCCTCTCTGTGCTTCCTAAGGTGGCCTCTGAGCTGAGAACCTCTGAGGAGAAGCAAATGCCAAGACAGGTTCAAATGAGCAGGGAACTTACCAGGGGAGATACCACTACTGGAAAAAGAGGAGGGATAGAGTGGGAAGGGGGAGTCTTCAGATAGAGATACAGATTGGCCCCTGGACAGGAGGGGGGGAGGAAGGAGGTCTGGCTAGGAGGATTCCTGGCCTGTAGTGCAGTTCTGACAGTTCTGACCATGTGGATGGGGAGTCCTTGAGTGAAGGTCACTTGGTTGAGGCATCCCGTGTCACACAGGAAAGGGCCTGTATAAGATCTCACTGTGTGGAGCCACTAGCCCATGAGAACTGTGGCCTCACCCCTGACATGCAGGTGGATCCTGAATGGCAGAGCCTGGGGTGCCCCCTCAACAGGAGATCCAAGCGATCATTTTCGTGCATATCCTTGCCTTTGGGTCTGATCCTGGATACTCCAGGTTGACACACAGCTCCATGATTCATTGATACATGGACCAATGAAAATAAGATTAGAGAGTCAACATCTACAGTCAGTAACTAACCCCTGGGCAAGGCACCTTCCAGGAACTGTGACCTTGACTTCCTTAGGAGATCTGAACTGTATTTTTACAAAGAGCCCAGGTCCTCACCATATCATGTCGGTGTCTTGAGGGAAAACACCAAGACCAAGGCCAGAACAGATCAGAGCACAGAGATTCAGACTTGACTGAGTGTCCTATATCCCTAGGGGCAGCAGGGAGGTGGGGAAAAGCCACTCACAAGACTGGAAAGGCAGGTTCTGCCTCCAGCTGTGCCAATGACCAGCTACTTGACCTTGACAAGTCAGCTCCAAGCTGCGTAAATCAATGTGGTCTTGGGGGCCGGCCCAGACCGTATGCTGCCCTGCCTCCAGTTACCAGGAAGACCGAGTGAGAGTCTGCAGAAAGCATTTCATAAGCTCTGCAGAAGGAATTGGATTTCAAGATCACAGTCCAAGCTCATGCTATTCCTTCCCCATTTCTTCCAAAAATCCCTAGAAATGACATAACCAAACATTTTGAAAAAGAATGAGCCTAATAAATTATTCCCTAACCTAAAAAAATCAGAGTTCTGGGGTTATTACGTGCAGTATTGCCTAAAGATCACTTTTTGTGGGTTTCCCCATAGCAGCTCTGGCCTGAGAGATTAGTCCCAGAGAAGCAGCTGCTCAATAAAGTAGAGGTTGTGATTTTTTTTTTTAACGTCATGAACAGAGGAGGCAAGGGAAGGAGGAGCTGTTGGGAAGAATGTAGGGGACTGAGCAGCCCAGTGTTGCTGTCAGCTGCCTCCTGCAAGCGGGACGCCTGGCTGAGCCCAGGGAATAATGTGCGCAGACCAGCTGGGGAGGCAGTCAGCTGTAACGCAGACAATGCATTGAGCTGCCCCACCACCTCATGTGTTACAGGCTTCCATCGGATAAAGGAACAATTTGTCTGGATCAGGTTTCACAAAAGGAAGAAAATATAAAAACACCTTCGCTCTCGAGTTTTTAAGATATCTGCCTCCTATTCTACCACTTTAGGAGTAAACTGTCCTAGAAAATCTGAAGTCGCCGCTGTTCCCTGAGTGCCTCCTGTGGTCTATCAGGAGAGGGGACATTTCACAGACAGGACATCAGATGAGAGAAGTTAAGTGACTTAAATATAGGGTTGCCAGATTTAGCAAACAAATTACAGAAAGCCCAGTTAAATTTAAGTGTCAGCTAAACAGTGAACAACTTTTAAGCTGCGAATGTCCCATATAACATTTGGGATATTGACACTAAGAAAGAAGTTGTTATTTATCTGAAATACAAGTTTGACTGGGTATCCTGCATGTTTCTTTTCTTTTTTGTTTCTTCTGCAATCCTACTTAAATATAGCTATTTAGTGTCACATCTAACCTAAGGTGTTCTTTAAAAATTTTTTTAATGCTTATTTATTTTTGAGAGAGAGAAAGAGAGACAGAGGCAGAGTGCAAGCAGGGGAGGAGCAAAGAAAGAGGGAGACAGAATCCAAAGCAGGCTCCAGGCTCTGAGCTGTGAGCACAGAGAATGACATGGGACTCGAACCCACGAACTGTAAGATCATGACCTGAGGCAAAGTCAGACATTTAACTGACTGAGCCACCCAGGCACTCCTAAACCTAGGATGTTCTAATTACAAATATTCTACTCCACTATACTACCAAGTGCAAGAATTAAATCTGTACGAGACTCCTTTATTATTATATCATATGCTGTATTTTCTCATATTAAAAGATATATTATTAATCTCTTTTTAAATAAATAAGTTGCATACTAATTTTTGTCTAAGAGTCTACTTCTGGGGAAAGTACTGTAAGACAACAAATGACCTAGGCTCCCTCATTCAGAACTGTCCCATGACTCTGAATGGGAAACTAGCCCTTCAAAATCAGGGACCATGTTTACTCCCTTCTGGCCATTAGTATAAACAGCGACACTAATGACAACCACAGCTGGCTTGCAGAGCTGGCATAGAGGAGTTTCTAGGATCAGCATCCAGCGATGGCAGCTTGGAGACCAGTTCTGCAGCTTGCATATTTCTCGTGTAGCCTCCAAATCTGGTTCTCTGACTTCTCCAGAAAGCTGATGTTTTCCAACATGCTTTTTAAAAAATTAACTTTTTTAGAGCAGTTTTAGGTTCAAAACAAAATTGAGCGGAAGGAACAGAGATTCCCGTGTCCCTCCCCACTATCAACCAATATGCTTCTGATAAATGTGTTTTCTGCTTAGATTATCCAGCATCATTTTCTTGGGATAAAGAACTCTGCCGATGGAGTCATCAGTACTAGAACTGACATAGTTGCAGCCGCACGTTCTCGGAAATGGATGAAATTAGGTTTGCTTATTTGACCTGGAGAGGGTCATAGAGAGTGAAAATCCAGCTCTGGTTGAGGGATGGGACTCTGGCGATCTGATAAGTGGCAAAGCAGTTGATCCAATGATCACACATGGTCATTGGTAGTAAAGTGCCCAGTGAAGGTGTGGTGTGGGGACCCTGTGGGTAATGCCATAGAACCTGGAATAAGAAATTCTAAGGCTGAGTATATGCTTCTGATGGATGTGAATGGCTTAAGGAAGGGCAATATTAAGCATACAGTTCTAAATCCCTGGCTCAACAGAAAGACCTAAAAAAAAGGGCTTTCAATGGCTGGGCTAAAGACCAAGAGTCTTTCAATTTGGGGGACTGTGGGGCTGAAATATCCAGAAAAAAGCCCCAAGACTGGTCCTACTTGATGGCTAAAGTCAGGCCCCTGTTCCCCAGAACTAGATGTGTTAGTTACATATTTCAGGTAGCACTTTGGTAGGCTGCCATTGATGTTGACTCTAGGAACACCAGAAATAATTAGCCAAAGATCTCCAGAATTAAGACCATTCTGGCTGGTGTAATGGTGTTGAGTGGTTAGCTAACTTACCTGAGTCTGCAAGTTCTAAGAAGAGAAGGAGAGTTCCTGGCTCATATTATTGCCTAAACTTTCCCAACACTTACCCCTCCCAGGGACCAATCAAGCCATTTTGCCACCATGTGATGAAGAAGTCACATGATAGCTGATGCAATGGCTCAATGTGACCGTATGCCTCCTTCTGAAGTTTATACAGCAACAAAGATCTTCCTATACACATTTAAAAAAAGAAATATCGCATTCAAAGAAATATAGTCCAGAGAACAAAGACATAAAAGGAACCTCAATCTATTCCATGCCTCTCAGAGAATACGAAAGAAAAACTCATTTCTATGCTGTGCCAGCATGTTTTGAAATCTCTTCCTTTCATTTCTCTCTCTCAACTACCTTCCCAAACTGCCTTGAAATGCTTTTCTCTTTCTCCTTCATCCCCTGTCCTCCACCATGATCCACACATGCACCACAAGCTTATCTCTTTTCTTCTCCTTCTGTTTCCTCTCCTCCTCCTAACAGTAAATCTTGACTCTTTCTGGGGAGGATAACTTACCTCTACTTTTTGCTTTTCCCAGCCACTGACCTATAATATAACTCAACTATAAAATTAGGCTGAAAAGTACGGAGGGATAGGATCCTGGAGGAAGGAGGGAATTCCCCCTGGGCATTGCCCTGTTTCCCTGAGTGAACAGGGAGATGGGAAGAAGAGCTTGAAAATTTGGGCACTCCAGACAACAGGGTATGACTACCATGGCTTAAGCAGAGTGATTTTTGTCATGAGTTGTACTTAGCCACACACTTGCTTGTCTCATCATTAAAATGGAGATCCCCAAACTTTCTTTACATTTGCTTTGAATATTAAATGTGATAATATATACATGCAAAGTGACCAGCACAGTTCTTGGTACGTGGTCAGTAGAAGGGAACTATGGTAGAAAGTTGAAGACCCAACAAGTCTTTCTACTTCTTTCTAAGCCATACTTGGTGTGGACATTGATACATATTGGATACATGTTCTTTTTCTTCTCAACATTGTATCTAAAAGTTTTTTTAAACATTAGGAATAGTTTAAAAAAAATGCAGTGAATAGCTAATATACCTACCACCTAGCTTCCACAATTAACATTTTATTATACTTATTTTGTCACTATCTATTGCTCTGTTCATCCCTCATTTCAGCTTGGTGAGCTGCAAAAGTCAGTACTTCTCCCCAAATGCCTCACCATGCATATTTTAAAAAGACCTTCTGAGAAGAAAATTGAAAAATACCTTTTTTAAAAAAATATTTTTACTTTATTTCTAGGAGAGAGAGAGAGACAGCGTGAGCAGGGGAGGGTCAGAGAGAGAGGGAGATACAGACTCTGAAATAGGCTCCAGGCTCTGAGCTGGCTGTCAGCACAGAGCCCGACGCGGGCTCGAACCCACGAACCGCGAGATCATGACCTAAGCGAAAGTCGGACGCTTAACCGACTAAGCCACCCAGGCGCCCCGAAAAATACCTTTTTATATTTGATAGGAGTGTTGGTAGGTCTCCTTTTCTGCCAAAAATGTAGGTCAGTCTCTCCCTCTCACTTTCCCTAACTCCAAACCAGCATTTCTCAAAAGCGGTATTTGTCAAAGTGTATTTCATGGAACTCTTGTGCAAGGAAAAACAGTATCTGTGGCAAGAAACCAAAAAGTTAGAAAAATTCTGAATTAAATAAAGTTTTGCAGATTTCTCTACTGCAGGATCTCTCAGAGACTTCACTAGGCTAATATGCATACCCTCAAAAGTGATATATGACCATAATAGCTTAGTTTTCTTCTGAGAAACATGTAGCAGAGTGGTTCCACAGAATACACTTTGGGACAGAATACCTTTACCTAAGTCCTGCCCTCTTCTCTTCCCATAGCTCACACATTTTGTTTGATTTTAATTCTTGGTTCTATCTATCATTTTCTTGAAAGTTCCTCCAAGTTCCCTGCATCATTTCTATCACTGATTATCATGTTTCTCTCAAATGAGTATGTCTTTGAAATACCTTCTCTTTGTTAATAATGATATCACAATAATTATGGACTACTGCTTACATTTACAAAAAAGGTAAGCTTAGTGTAAACGAAAGGAACATTTAATGTATATTGGGGAAAATGGAAAATTTTATTTTATTGATTTTTTTGGAAAATGGCAAATTTTAAAACACATTTCTCCATGGTAGAAACAAGCTAAAAATCTAAATAGCATTATGTATTTTTATAAAGAGATACAAATGATAGATTATACAAGAATAAAAGATATTCTTGGAATATTCCTTAATTGTTTAAGTTTACAAATGTGGAGGATGGAGCACCTGGGTGGCTCAGTCAGTTAAGCGTCTGACTTCACCTCAGGTGGTGATCTCGTGGTTGGTGAGTTTGAGACCCACATGGGACTCTTTGCTGTCAGCACAGAGCCCACTTCTCATCTTCTGTCTCCCTCTCTCTCTGTTCTTTCCCCATTCATGCTCTCTAGCAAAAATAAATAAGTAAAAGATACATTTCTTTTTTTATTTAAAAATTTTTAAAAATGTTTTATTTATTTCTGAGAGAGAGAGAGAGAGACAGCGTGAGCAGGGGAGGGTCAAAGACAGAGGGAGACACAGAATCTGAAGCAGGCTCCAGTCTCTGAACTAGCTGTCAGCACAGAGCCCGATGCAGGGCTCGAACCCACCAACCGTGAGATCATGACCTGAGCTGAAGTCGGATGCTTAACTGACTGAGACACCCAGGCTCCCCAAAACAGTAAAAAATTTTTTTAATAGTTTTCATTTGTTTTTGAGACAGAGAGAGACAGAGCATGAGCAGGGGAGGGGCAGAGAGAGAGGGAGACACAGAATCTGAAGCAGGCTCCAAGCTCTGTGCTGCCAGCATAGAACCCGATGCGTGGCTCAAACCCATGAACCACGAAATCATGACCTGAGCCCCCCAGGTGCCCTGAAACATTTCTTTTTTAAAAAAAGAAAAAAAATGTGGAGGACACCTCTTCTTTCTACGAAATCATCCTTTGGTATCAAACAGACAGATGCATCATGCATGGTTTGGTATCTCATGTGTGCATTTAAAATGTCCTCCAACTGCGAGGTCTGGCTGGGAGCCCCCTTGGGCTTCCAGGTTCTCCCTTCCCCATCAGCTGCTCTGAGGAAGCCATAGGTGAATGAGCTTTGAAAATTGTGCAAGTCACACAAAAAGGTGTTATTTTTATTATCATTATCATCAAGAGAAGCAGAATTATAGGATCAGAAATGACTTTGACAACGTGTCCAGCCTTAGTTCTTGTCTTTTGACGGGACCATGTGAGGTGGCAATGCCCTGGCTTTCTAGGTTTTCTTGAGAAGGATATGGCTTTCAGTGCCTCTTAGCTATCTGCCACAGTATTTCGCAGACAACATCTTGTCACCCTCAGAAGTCATCAAGTACTTTCTGAATGCTGGCATTTCTTTAGCATTTGAGGAATTGTCTTTGTTATGAAAGATTTAGGAGAAAAGAAATAGGGTCTCCAACCTTCATAGTCGTGTCTATGCTCTGAGAGGGACCAGAGACACTTGCTTGCAAGACTCCATGATGGAACCTTGAGCAAGCAAAGGTCTGATTCTTTGGTGATGACCCATCTCGGAAGGAGCCCAAATGCTTGCAAAGTGAGTAGAAAGTACTTCGAAAGAGAAAGCAATTAAATATGTAATCTCTAAAATGTGGAGGGAAGAAGGCAGGTTGTAATATGTCTACTGGACATTCAAAGCTCACCCTCTTGGTTTGTCTCCTGTTTACTTATCCAGCTTCATCTTCGACCATTCAATAAACTGGATAAGACCTTACATGTCTGTCGCTCCCTTGAACCTTTGAACACACTTTTGCCTTGACCTGTGAAATCCCACTTAACTTGTCTACCTTGCCATCTCCTCCTCACCCTTTAGAGGTTTGTTTGCTTGATGTCACCATTTCTGTGTCTAGGTGACCTTTCCCAAAAGAGGTTGATCCTCTACCTCATACAGAATATCATAGCCCTTGCCATACCATATTATGATTGTGTTTTTCTTCTGGCAAGACTGTGAATTTGTTGAAAACAAAGCTTTAGCATCTTGATCCTAAAACCTAGGAGATATTTGGTAAGTGTTTGGTGAATGCTTATGTGAGTGAATCTAAGAGGGACCAGCTTTGTGCATCAATCCTTCAAGAATCATATTTAATTAGGATTATTCAGACTTAAAGGCAATGAGCTCTAAAGAACATCTTTTGAAATAAATGCATGAAACATATGATATTTGTCCTTCTCTGCCTGACTTATTTCGCTCAACATAGAAGGACAAATATCATATGTTTGCACGTATAGGAGGATTAGGAGGAACTTATTGGAGGACCATGGGGGAGAAGAAGGGGAGAAATGGTGGTGGAAAGGGAGAGAGGCAAACCATGAGAGACTCTTGAATGCCGAGAACAAACTGAGGACTCATGGGTGTGGGGGGGAGGGGGGAGATGGGCATGGAGGAGGGCACTTGTGGGGATGAGCACTGGGTGTTATATGGAAACCAACTTGACAATAAACTATTTGTAAAAAAAAGAAAAGAAAAGAAAAGAAATAAATGCATTAAGAAAAGGGCATGAGAGTGGCTTTCAGAGCAAAATATTATAGTATTCTGTCTTGTAATATTCACATTGTAATGATGATGTTTACAGATTAATAGTGTCTGTAAGTGAACAGACTCAAATCTCTTCAAATCTAACCTCTTCCTGGACACTCTTAAAATAATCTCATTTGAGTATTACTTTGCATTAGTTTTACTCAATATTTATGGATGAGATTGACCCTGTGCTATTTAGCACTTATGTATATATGGCTGCTTTATCTTCTTAGGACATTTCATGACAGCTCTAAAATTGGATTGCAACTTAGAGGCATGAACGCTCAAGCCAGGACAAACTTGCTTTTATCTTTGCTCTTTACAAGTATATGACTTTGTTCTTGTTTTTGTTTTTTACCTGTTTCAAGATTTATTATAAAGCTATCATTATTAAGACAGTGACATATTGGTATAAAGACAGACAAATAAATCAATGTAACCAAATAGAGAGTTTTTTAGAAGTTGCAAAGGCAATTCTGTCAATAAAAGATAGTTTTTCAGCAGATGATATTCCAACAATTTGATATCCATGTTCAATTCATGTTAAAAAATGAATTTCAAACCATATGTACAGGAAACTTATGCCAACTGAACACAATACCTAAAACTGAAAAACTTCTAGAGGAAAACATAGGAGAAAATCTTTTTGACCTTGAGTTAGGCAAAATTTCTTGCATACAACCCCCCAAAACACAATCATATAAGATAAAAATGATATATGGAACTTCATCAAAATTACAAAATTCTGTTTTGAAACAATGACATTAAGATAATGAAAAAATAAATCACAGATTGGGGAAAATATTTGCAAATCATGTATCTGAATATAGGACTTCTATCTAAAGCACATAAGGAATTCTCAAAACTCAATACAAGTATATGACTTTGAATAAGTCACTTAAAGTAACTAAACTTTGTTTCCTATTTTGTAGAAGTTGGGAGAAGGGATTTCTCTATTATATGGTATTCAGATGATTAAACCATAAATATAAAGCATGTGGTAGATAGAACATATTACGTAAATGTCAGCTCTCTTCTTTTTTCTTCTCTTCCCTTCACATCGACATGATGTGGTGTCAGTGACTATTCTCTAAAACAATGAACATGTTGGGTTTACAGTCCTTTAGGGAAATTTGGGGCACCTCTGACTTTGGCTCAGGTCATGATCTCAGGGTTTGTGAGTTCAAGCCCCACATCAGGCTCTCCACAGTACAGAGCCTGCTTCAGATCTTCTGTCCCCCTTTCTCTCTGTCCCTTCTCCACTCTCCTTCTCTGTCTCTTTCAAAATAAATAAATAAAATTTTAAAAATTGCTAAAATTAGAAAAGAGAAATATACATTACTTGGGGAACAAGGGTAAATGTTTTCCCCAACTAAGAAGGAAGTGATACCAAATTGATATATCTTTTGAAAAAAGTTAAAATTCAGAATTGTTACCATCTCTTTCCTGCTTGACCCTTCTTTACATCTGGGGTATCTTGATGGATGAGAATTGTAGTGTTCAGAAAAAAACCCGATTTGGCACAAACAGACTGAGCAGCTGGATGGCTTTTTTGCTTCTAGCTACAGTGATAAAAAAGACACTTACAGCTTGAGATCTATGTGTGCACTATAAAAATAATGAAAGAGACACTCAAATGAACTTTAAAGAGACATATACCCAGAAAGTGCCTTTCCCAGATTTTAGTCAGAAGAAGACCCAATAAGTCAGACTGTGAAAAGTACCTAAATTGCCAGCTTTAAGCTTTTACTTTGCAGGAATTTTTTTCTAAGTGACCTGATTTCAAAGCACATGGTTTCCCCAGCATGGTCTTTGCCATGACATCCAATGCTGACCTTATTATTTCCGTATATATGTATTTCTAGGGGGAAAAGAAAACTCTCGACATACTTCCTCTGAGTAAGGCCTAAATGGAACAGGATCTAAAAGCTCTTCAGATCATTTTATCTTCACCCTCGTTCAGAGTCTGGAGTCTTGCCAGGGTGGACTAATTCTGGATGCTCTTTCTTCTCGCCTCCTTATTTCCCCCCACCGAACAATCTCTGATCTTCTTTGTCTGCTTATATCCTAGGAGACCAGTTCTGAGAGACGAACACTCTCTGTAGTGTGAGCTCCAGGGGGTGATAAACCATCCCTGTAAATGCTTATCAAACTCTGAAGGCATGAAAGATTTTTCAGCCAACAGGTGTTGGTGACAGTTCTCAGCCAAACACATAAGTGATGCCCAAAGTCATTAGCCTGGCATTTAGTGTCTTTCAGGATGAGGCTCCTTCCCTACCATTTCATTTGTTCATGTATCTCATCTCTGTCCTGCTGAACAACTCAGTGTGCAACCCTTTTCTTTGTTTTCCTTTGTTCATTTCCTGATATTAATTCCATTTCTGTGTGGTACCCATCATCCCAGCCCAAAGACCCCACCCTCATTCTGAAAATCATCCCTCACTCCACAATGGTGCCTCTTATTTGTACTTTCTTATTTTTATTTTTTTAATATATTTTATAAAGTTTGTTTATTTATTTATTTATTTATTATTTATTTATTTATTCAGGGGGAGGGGCAGAGAGATAGGAAGAGAGAGAATTCCAAGCAGGCTCCACACTGTCAGCACTGAGCCCTATGTGGGGCTCGATCTCATAATGGTGAGATCATGACCTAAATTGAAACCAAGAGTAGGATGCTTAAACGACTGAGGCACCCAGGTGCCACATGTCCTCTTACTTCCTATGTTTTTCCACGTTTATTTTTCCACACACACATTTTTTAATTTGTATGTTGTATTACACTATTTCTGCCTGTATCTCAGGATCCTAATTATCCTTAAAGCTTTTCAAGGTCCCAAACTGTTTTAATTCATGGTGATATCTTTTTGTTTGTTTGTTTTATTTGTTTGTTTAGGTTTTTATTTAAAAACTTTGAGTAGAATTGACACACAATGTTATGTGAGTGTCAGGTGTATAACATAGTGATTCAACAAGTTTATACTTTATGCTATATACACCACAAATGTAGCTACCATCTGTCACCATACATCACTATTACTACATCATTGACTCTTTTCTTTTCTTTATGCTGTCTCTTTTAGTTATGTGGCTTATTCATTCCATAACTGGAAACCTGTATCTCCCGCCCCCCATTTCCCCATTTTGCCCAACTCCCCACCACATGTCCATCAACAAACAAATGGATAAGGAAGAGGTGGTATACATACAATGGAATGTTATGCAGCCATAGAAAAGGATGAGGCCATGCCAACATGGGTGAACTTGGAGGATATTACATTACATGAAATGAGTTGGACTGAGAAAGAGAAATACCGTATGATTTCACTTGTAGGTAGAATCTGAAAAAAAAAGATACATATGTGTTCATATCCTTTACCACTAACATAGCACCTCGTCCACAGTAGGTATTTCTAACTCTGCAATTATCAAGCTATGTGTTGATTAGGGAAATGCTAGCTGCAAAATATATGATGGATCACACATAATACCAAGATTACTTCTTATTATTGGCAGTCCAACATGCATATTACTTATCAGTGGGTTCTGTGATCTAAAGGAAGTCATTCAATAGCTGTGGGCTTTAGTTTCTCCATCTATATCATGAAGGAAATGATGACAGTTCTAAGAGTTCGTTGTAAAGACTACGTTGGGTGTCAATTATAAAAACTTTTTTTCGTCTGAAAATTGAACAAGATGCTGACTTTTCACTGCTGACTAAACAGACATTTGATTCTGCTCACCAGGCTGTCTTAACTAAGTCAGGAAAGAGGCACTAGTGTATTTTAGAAGGAAAAGTACACATATACATATGTGTGTATATGTAATATGTTGTGCTAATTCACTTAATCAGAACTTTCTATTGGCTATAGCACCTCATTTCCCACATGAGTTGATTCCTGGAGGTTGTATTGAACTTTATGGGTGAGACTTAGACCATTTAGTTAAGTTGCTAGAGTCCCTAAAGTTTGTGGAGGAGAGGAAAATATATGCATATTAACATCTGTGACCCACTAACATCTGGGCCTCACTTTCTTCCTCCATAAATGTAAAATAATAGGTTGGATCTGACACCCTTCAAAGTCCCTATCAGCTATAATATCTTATGAACCTAAATGACAGAATAATTTATACAACAATGCACATACCAAGACATGACTGTATTCTTGGCCAAGCCCACTCTTTGAGATAATTGCTTTTTAAAGGAAATAAACCTTTGATCCAAGGAAAGAAGAAAGAGTTAGGTGAGGCCAAAAGTATACGAAATCTTTTAAATGACAAACTTTAGATTCAGATTTTGATTATTAGAGAAAATTAAAACAAACTGAGATAGATTCATCTATGTCATTATCTAATAGCAGAAAAAAACTACTTATGGTCAAGGTAACTACTTAATTTAGTTGTGTCTAAGCCAATGAAAACTTAAGTTCTTCTTATATATACAACATTGATAATAGCGATAATAATGATCATTTACCAAGGACCTAATATATCTACTTGACACTCATTATTTCATTTAATCCTTATAATAACCAGTAACCTTGGAAGAAAGGTATTATTTGTTCTATTTTACAGATAAGAAAACTGAGACTCAGAGTCTATAAAGTCATTCAATTAGGAAAGAGTAAATCTAGAATTGAACATGGTATCTCTGGCTCCAGAAGGAGGGTCTTGGCCACTACAAAAACCTTTGCCACAGGGCACCTGGGTGGCTCAGTCAGTTGAGCTTCTGACTCTTGATTTCAGCTTAGGTCATGATCTCAGGGTCATGGGATTGAGCCCCCCTCCCCCAACCCCATGAAGCCTGCTTGAGATTCCCTCTCTGTCTCTCCCTTTATCCCCTGCTCACACACTCTCTAAAATATTAGTTGATTGAGATAAATCTTGTCCCAGCTATGCAGTACTCAGTGTCAGCTAATTGCTGGCAACAAACAATCTCCAAATCTCAGTGACCCAAAAGACTAAAGTTTAATCACTTGCTCATGTCATAGTCCAATGTAGTTTGGTGGTGGATTAGGGAGGGAAGTTGAGGTTGGGGGATTCTTTGCTATACACAGTCATTTGTATATCACTGTCCTTTCTTCATGGGCTTCTCTGCCTTCTCCAAGAGCCCTGGAGTCCTCCACTGAATCCGGTCAAGTGATGAAGGAGAAGCAAGAGTATAGAGAAGGCCTATACCATCTAACCCTTGGGCTGGAGGTGACATCACTGACTTCACTGCATTCCATTGGTAGGAACTAGTCATGAGATCCACCTAGATGCCAGTGGGTTAGCAAAGGCAAAGTGGTCTAGTAAAGAAAAGGCAAACATGGATATTGGGGAGCAAAGCACTTGAAAGCTGGAAAGCCAGTTTCCTCATGTATAAATGGCAATGATAGAACAGTTGCAAAATTAGCACACAGAAGTTGCTTAATGAAAGTTTGTTGATTCTGACCCTTGGCTTCTCATAAACAGTAGGAAACCTTTGTTAGTTTCAAAGTTACATTGCAAGGGCTAACCAAAAGCTTTCTAGAAGGTCCAGGGGGTGACTGAAAGGTAAATAGAGGAAGGAGAAAGAGAGAAAGTGAGACAAAAAGGAGAGAAGATGTAGCTGCCACAGGGTGTTGGCACCAGCTGTTTCTATCCGTCTCTCCTGAAGCCTAATCCTAGGTGAGGTTTCTGGTGACCAGGACTGTTGCTCAGAAATCCCATCATGACTCACAAACAAGGTGGAGACAGATCATGTTGGTGCTCGTGTCTTTTGCAGGCAATTAAATGAAAGACCAAGCTGGGAGCATGCATCAGACCTACAGAAAGACAGTCATATTATTATTATTATTATTTTTACAAGAACAGGAACACAGAGATCGCCATTAATCCTCACCCTCTTCAGAAACAGCTCTGACCTAGTTTCCCACATGAATCATTCCCTTTGAAGGCAGACCCAGCCCACTGCAGACATTCAAGATCGGCTCCCCTTCACTCTCCACCTCTGGTTTCATCTGCCCCCACACTTGATCTTCTCAGCATGCAGACCGGTTTTGATTCCCTGCAAAGGCCAGATCCTCATGCTTGCATGGATTTGCATACGCTGTTCCTTGTGCCTCTAAAGTTCTTCAATCTCCCCTTTCACTCTCTTCTCATAGCATTTCCCACAATGATCTGGCTATTTCCCTTGTAAATGATGCACTTCCTTGGGATAGGAAATCTGCTTTTATTTTTACATCCCTGTTGCATAGCATACAGGACACATTCAAACCATTTACCACATAACAACTCTCATCTATGTAGCTTTTAAATATGTTACTCCATTTATTATCCACAATAATCTGTGATGTAAAGACTATCATTCTGACTACATTTACAAATATAATATATATTTGTATTTATATAAAATATATAAACAACCTATATTATATTGTAAAACTTGTAAAATATGTTTTGGATGATATACATGAAATGTTTATATTAAACGCATAAAAATATATATTATATCAATAATTGTAATTAAAATGAAGAAGCTGAGGGATTTTGTTAGCTGTATGTAAGTATAAAAGTTGAGATTCAAAGCTACATCTGTTTAATTTGAGAAGCTCAGCTCTTAACCCTGACATATTCTAGACAAATGAATACCAAGAACAATTTAAATTACAGTTCCTTCAAAGAGCGAGACATCATACAATGTTTAGTTAATACCGTCAATACAGTTAGTAGGAAAGACACTGTAATGGAGCAGAGTCCTGAGAAAAGCCACATTCCTGTCTGGGCTCTGGGTGGAGTTTCAGACTGCAGGTGTAGGCTTTTCTTGAAGCAGATAAAAAGTCATCAGGATGCCTAGGAGGTCAATTTATGGGGATGAGGATTTCTGGTGAAACACGATGACTCCATCCCCTTCGTGGCATCCTTTTTGTTACAGGCTAAATTGTGCCCACTCAAAATTCATATGTTGAAATCCTAACCACACCCCCCACCCCCCACCCCGTGCCTCAGAATGTGACTGTGTTTAGATACAGGGTCTTTAAAGAAATAATTATGTTCAAATAAGGTAATTAAGGTGGTTCCTAATCCAATCTGAGTGGTGTCCTTATAAGATGAGGAAATTAGGACACAGGCCTGGAGTGAAGGCCATGAGAAGACATAGGATGAAAATGGCCATCAACAAACCAAGGACAGGGGACTCAGAAGAAACCAGCCTAGCAGGAACTTTCATGTCATACTTACAGAATTCAGAATTGTGAGAAAATAAATTTCTATTGGTTAAGGACCGAGTCTGTGTACTTTGTTAAGGCAGCCCTGGCAAAGTAATAGACACTCCTTCATCCTTCAATGACTCTCAAATAAGAAGGGTAGAAGCACATCTGGGAATAAAAAATGGTTGACCTCATTTCTTTTAGAGAAGAAAAACATGGGTCTTGGATTCATGATCTCTAAGTCTGGTTGGTTCATTCATTCATTCGTTCATTCATCATTCTTTTTTTTTTTTTTTTTTTTTTTTTTTTGGTCTGTCACTTACTAGGTGCCTGCCATGGCCCAGACAGTGTGCTTGCTCATTAATGGAATTCAAACCCATTCCTTGCATTTGAGAGTTCCCATCTAGCACAGGACCAGATATGTGTAGAGTTCCAGATGATGCTTTCTAATGTATAATTCCTCCTCTTCCTTGTTAACAGAACCCTGATTTATTGGTTTTGAATAATATGGTGGATGAACATTTGCCAGCTTCTTATGTAGACAGGGGTGGCTACATGACTAGATCTGGATAACAAAAGTTGTGGGGTATAGTATGGTAACAACTGGGAGGAATGTCTGGATTCTTCTATGAAGGGTTTGTTGCCCCAATGCCCAGGAGTGCTGGGAATGCACAGCCTTCAGCTGTTATCCCCATCAGGGACAGCCTCAACTGAGGACAACTGCCTTGCCGAAGGTCATGGTCTTCTCAAAGGGGTCACAACAGTGACTGATGATGGAATATAAAGTCCTGGTCATCTCAGACCAATAAAGACAAGTCTAAAGACACATTATCCCTGCGAAGCTCTTCAAGGAATCAGCCACAGCTCTTGCTGGACCTGCACTGAGGCTTCACTTTTTCCGTGTTTTAGTTCCTTCCACCTCCTTCCACAGAGTCAATTCCAATGGCACACTTCAAACATCCTGCATACTAAATCTTTCTCATGTAGCTCCTTAAGCAATAAAAATATGGAATGAAATTCCTCTTGTCCTCTTTCTTCTTCTTGCCTCAAAGCATACTGGCTGGGGCTGTAGCAGTCATTTTGTAACCATGAGGCAACTTCAAGAATCAAAGCCACATGCTAAGGATTGTGGAGCATAAATAAAAAGAGCAAACACCTCTATCCACAACTACCAGTTATCCCTGTCCTGCCTACTTCTGGACTTCTTTTTTTTTTAAATACTCATTCTACTCTTTTTTTTTTTTTTTTTTTTGCAAATAGTTTATTGTCAAGTTGGTTTCCATATAACACCCAGTGCTCATCCCCACAAGTGCCCTCCTCCATGCCCATCATCTCCCCTCCCCCCGCACACCCATCAGTCCTCAGTTTGTTCTCAGCATTCAAGAGTCTCTCATGGTTTGCCCCTCTCCCTTTCCCCCACCATTTCCCCCCATTCTTCTCCCCCATGGTCCTCAGTTAAGTTCCTCCTAATCCTCCTATACGTGCAAACATATGGTATTTGTCCTTCTCTGCCTGACTTATTTCGCTCAGCGTAACACCCTCAAGGTCCATCCATGTTGCTACACATGGCCAGATTTCATTGTTTCTCATTGCCATGTAGTATTCCATGGTATAGATAAACCACAGCTTCTTGATCCATTCGTCCATTGATGGACACTTAGGTTCTTTCCATGTTTTGGCTATTGTTGAGACTGCTGCTATGAACATTGGGGTACATGTGCTCCTATGCATCAGCACTCCTATATCCCTTGGGTAAATTTGGACTTCTCATTACATAATAAAAATAAAGCTCCAAATCACTGTTTTTGGTTTTGGATTTCTGTTATATGCAACCAAATATAATTCCCATTGATATCAAACATTAAACAAATACTTATATAAATGATACATTTATTTTATTTGAGTGAGAATTAAGGTATTCAATGGGAATGCATAAATGGATATGGGTGGTGGTTAGGCAAAATTTTCCTGGAAGTGGTGTTGGGGGTGTATGTTACTTGAAGTTGGAAGAAGTTGAGTGCTTTCTAGAACTAAAATAAGTCAGTTGCACCTATACAGAGCAAAAAGGTAGGTAGCATGTAGATGAGCGATAGAAATAGCAGATTGGCAGAATTTGAAAGCTGGATGCTGGACGTTTTCAGCTTGCTCCTAAATTTATTCTCCAGTCTTCTTCACCCAGTTCTCTGCCCTGGAAAGCCGATCATTGTGGGTTATATCATTGTTTAAAGTCTGAATGAGATCAGATAGAAGGGGGAGAAGGACATTAGGGTATTTATTTCCCAGTTCCCTGCTAGTGGTGTTTGCCAGTCCAGCTGTGTGGCTGTGTGTCCTTCTATCAAAGGTCACTGTTCTTTTTAAAGTGGTCTTCTTGCATGACTTTCTCTTTCTGGGCTACCAACCAAGAATCTGTGGATAGAGTTCAGGAGGTCTGTGAACTTTAATAAAAAAAAATAAAAATACATCTTTATATACATTAATCTCTGACCAAAATTTACCATTTTCTATAATTATCAAATTATACAACATATCATAATGGCATTAGCAGTTATGGCTGTGTGGCTGCTGTCATAAATTTTTTCATATCACTTCACAGAAGATGCAGATATGTCCAAGTATCTTTTATGTTCATCACTACTTTGAAATCACAATGTATATTAGGCTCACCACTAGATCTTGTTAGGTAATGCACTAATAATGAAGCACTTATATTAATACACCACAAACTTTTCTTATTTAAATTCTTCATTCATCATATTTTATTAAAATCAGCTTCTTTTGTAATTTTAAGTGTTTTATAAACTTTATTTTAAAACATTTTCTTGAGATGAGGTCTTTAGATGGACCAGACTGATAAAAATTGAGGGGTCCATATACTCTTTCCTCCCCGTGTTCCACTGAGCTTGATAGTAGTAACAGCTCACCTCTTACTAGCCTGGGGGCCTCAATACCCTGCCACACCTTTGTAAGTAGTCCTTTTATTAAATTCTCCTTAATTTATCCTGAGCTCAGCATATCATCTGTGTCCTACTGAAACACTGACTGATATACTTTATAAAAACTTGGATTCATATAGTCAAGAGTAGTTGTGGGACCTTGGGCAGGTCACCTGATTTCTTTGAGCCTGTTTTTCTCATTTGTAAAATGGAGATAATAACCCAAACAATAAGTTCAAAACATCTAGTTTATTGTCAGGACAAGTCAATGTAATTGAATATTAGTTGCCATATTAAAAATATTGCATAAGCCCTGTTTTTTTTTTAATGTGTCAGCTTTCTCTATCCCTTCCTTCCTCCTGTTCTGCTTAGCCAGCATGTTGGCAGAACCAAAATATACTGCTACTATGGGGGTTGTTCCAGAAGATAATAGTATTCATGTTGCTTCTATGGATAAAGCTTCACGGCATGGGAAGTATTTAGCCTCTCTGTAATTTTTGAGTCAAGTCTAGATGAAATAAGTTGTCATTTAAAAAACCCAGAACAGGGGTGTCTGGGTGACTCAGTAGGTTAAGCATCCAGCTTTGGCTCAGGTCATGATCTCACAGTTCGTAAGTTTGAGTGCTGTGTCGGGCTCTGTGCTGACAGCTCAAAGCCTGGAGCCTGCTTCAGATTCTGTATCTCCCTCTCTCTCTGCCCCTCCCCTGCTCACACACTCTGTTTCCCTCTCAAAAAATAAACATGAAAAAAACAGAACAGTATTTCTCAAATAGGGATAATATATAGACACCATTTCCAAGAATATTTTAAAAATAGTGATTTCCCTCTGTTCAATTATTTTCATTATAATTTTACTTAAATGAGTACAAGTAGATTGGATATATAACTTTATGTTTATAGTTCTTATATAGCTATGAATCAAAAACAAATTTGCAAATTAAATACAAGAGATGCTATTAAGATGATAAACTGAGCATATGTTTCAATGTCCTTTTTCTACTCCAAATACATAGAATAAAATTAACCATAATACTGCTGTAAAACAAGAAGGAGTACTCTCCATAGACCGGTAATTATAAAGAATTCCTGAAAAGCTTGAGGCAGATGGAATGTGAATAATTGATGAAGGCTAACCACTCATGAGGGAGCTTACTCCCAGCTGGGAGTAGCTTTAGATACTCTGACTAAATGCTGAGGATTGAACACTGGAGAAGGAGGGAGCTCTAGGGAACTCTTGGCAGTCAAGGTGACTTCTACAATACCGTAGTAGGAGAGACCAGATGGCCTGCCCCCTCCCCCTTCCACCCATCACACACACCACACTTGCGAGGGCAGTGGCAGAAGGGTCTGTCCCTAGGCAAAAGCAGTATGTGGAGACATTAGACCTGAGAGGTAAAATAGCCCCTTGAGTGGTTGCTAATACTCAAGAGAAAAGAGGAGTCTCCAGACCAAAAGACTAGATAATAACCATCCCAGCAACACATTCTATTTTTGTTTTATCATCACTGGCAACAGGCAGTATAATCCAGCTCTCAAATAGAGAAAAAAAACTACAAAACCAAGACTCGTTTAACATTTAAGAAAGACAGTCTAATAAAAGAGAGTCAACAAACTCAACAAACACAAGTTCTGAGAACTAAGGGAGCCAAATAAATATAGCAAATATAGAGATATAAGAAGACATTGCATTCAAATAAACAGGCTCAACTAAAGATCTTGGACACAAAAAATTGTTGAAACAAAAGGAATATGTTGTAGATATACTAATGGTAGAATGTACAGAACTGAGAACTTGTAGCTGCAAGATCTAGTTGACAAAGTTTCTCAGAACACCAAGTAAATGGCAAAAATGAAAACACAAAAGAAAAACGAAAAAACTAGAAGAAATCAGAAGTTTCTCAGAGGGGTTCTGGAAGAAGAGAACACAGAATAGATAAGAAAAAAGTAGTCAAAAAATAATAGAAGAAACATATCCAATTTGAGGAAGACATGAATTTTGAGATTAAAAGGGAATACTAGGTATTAGGCAGGAGGAATATAAAATGATCCACACGGAGGCATATTGTAAATAAGGTCAGACCACCAAAAATAAAGAGGAAATCCAAAAACCTTTCAGACAAAGGGGAAAAAGCACTTTTCTACAGAAGAATAACAATCATATTGGCAGAAATCTTCTAATTCACAACATTGGATGCAAGAAGTAAATATAACAGTATCGTCAGCATTCTATACCCAGCTAAACTATTGCTCAATTCAAATGGAAGAACAAAATAGACACATTTTACTGACTTGGATATTTTACCATCCTTAAACTCTAACTGAAACTATTACTGGAAAATGTATCTGGCAAAATGAATTCAAGAGGAAGATGTAGGTAAAAGAAAAAAAGGAGGGAGCAAAAACAGTAAAATATACTCTAAAGAATAAAACTGTTTTGATTATTAAAATATCGGGTAAATAAATCTCAGATGATCTCAACATGGTATATAAAAGAAGACCAAGAATATGTGAGGATTTAAAATTTGTTTAGGTTTTTGTTTTATTGTGGAAGAAGCTATAGATGCCAATTAACTCTTGATATTCATTAGGAAAAAAAAAACAACTACCCATAAACATGTGAGTTGGGAACTATGAACTCCCACATGGTACAAAGGACTTGTCTGAACATTGTGCTAAGAGATTTGACCAAATTTCAGCCTGGTTTCTACCTGCTCTACTTCATCTCCCTAAAGGTAACTCCAGCCCCTGAGCCGAATCTTTCCTCAAGAGAGCACAATGCTGCTAAACTATGTACATTGACTCAACCGACATTACTGAACCATTTTCAGTAATTCTCCATTTATTCCTCTTCTGTAATTTTCCATTCCCCCCTTAGCTCCCTCATCCTTTCCTCCGCCTCTCCCCTTATGCTTCTCCATGGCTCCCTTTTGTTCCTTTTCTGTTCTCTCTTTAAAAACTCAGTCACCTTGTCATAGTTGGAATTGAGCCCAGTCTATAGTGGAGTCTCTCTCCCCTGCTGGAGTAATCTAAATAAAATCCATCTTGTTGCCTTTAACAAGAGACTGGCTCTGCTTTTCTTTGACAGTGTTAAAAGTTTTGGGGTAACAATTAGAATGGTAAAAGTAAAATGTAGAGTCTGAGTCTGAAAAGACCTCAACTTAGGCCTCTCTGAGGAGGAGATATTTAAGCAGAGAGCTGGACGATGAAAATGAGGCAGATTTACCGGAAGCTGGGGAAAGAGGTTTCAGACAGAGGCCATAGTAAATGCAAAGTTTTGGAGTTGGATGAGTATTTAGCAATTTGGAACAACAAGTGAGAGATAAATGTGAGAAAAGTAAAAAGTGAGCAAGAGGGAGAATAGTTTGAGGTGAAGTTGGGGAGGGAGGCAGAGTGGCTCATAAATCATGGGGCATCCGCATTTCTGTCTGAGGCTCTGCACTAATTCTCAGTTATGTATCTCCCTCCCCATAGGCCAGGAGCTTGATGAAGACAAGGACTGGGTCTCTTCATTGATACTCCCCTGCTCTTCACCCAGTAGCCAGCTCACAGTAAATGCTCAATAAATGGATGGTTGTTCATTTCTGTCCTTTTTTTGGTCTCTCTCTCATAACATCTGAAATTCTGCCAGACTTAAGATTTAAAAAGAGAGAGAAGCAGCAGATGTCTTCTTATGTTTCTTCAAAAAGTCCTGTGGCAGTTTAGAAATAAAGGGTATATAGCTACAAGCACATCCCCAACAAAATGTCCAGGCTTTGCGAATGGAAGCACTCCCCAACACTTAACTTGTCTCTGACCTTTCTTACTTCCCCCACCCCCATCTACTTTAACATACAGGGCACTTAGACTTGAGAAGCTGAAATACAGACTCCTGAGTTAAAATACTAAGCATCTTCCTGGGATATGTGCCCACACACTGCTTGTCATCCCACTGGGGCTGCCCCGTCAAACTGGAAGATTGACTTATAAAGTTCTACAGCTTTCAGCCAGGATACAATTAGGTGCCACTGGGTGGGGGTGGATAATGAGTGACAGTCAACTGGTCCTTCCACCTAAGAGAAGTTTCTCAAAGGACTCCTTGTTCCCTTTGATCAAACACAATGGAATGAACACACAACCAACTTAATGGGTTTCTATTTTCTTGCAAGAAAGAAGCACCAGGAGAGGTGGCTTGTTATTTTTCTGAGCTCACTCAGATGGTATTATTGACTGGGTTCACCTCACACAGGGCCAGAGAGATAGCCCTTCCCCCTGCCATGAAGGACATGAACTTATTCTTTGAAAACTGAAGTCTTCCCATGTCTTACTATAGAAACACTCTAAGATGTGACTGACTGATGTGGCTTTGCATTCTGTGGGAGAGTCTTCTAATTCGGTGGAGAGAATTCTTCTGGGCCTTGAGGAAATCTAGAGAGGGAGGCAGGGCTCCTTTTGTTTAATTCTCTCCACACTAGAGGTCAACGTTGTGTAAATCTTGAAGCCTGTGAATGCCCCAATCTCGATTCACACAAAAGGTGATGCAAAAGTATGAGCAGAGAGGCCTCTTACTAGGGTGTTCTAAAAACAAAAAAATCTTTAGATGATTCTTAAATATTCCCATAATTAAAACCATCACTTTTTAAATAAGAGATTGTATCCATTTTTTTCTTGAGTTTGGTGTGTGTGTGTGTGTATGTGTGTGTGTACATGTGCGTGTGTATTTGAGGAGTGTAGGTATGGAGGTGGGTTCTAATTTGTGTTTCTCACTTTTTTGGAAGGCAGTTTTGAGAGGCACTGATTCCTAAAATTAGCTGATTTTATAAACTTCCTTACTCATCCTCTTAAAATCTGGTTTAGACATATATTTCATGATGCCCTTTCTGATTCAGCCAAGCTGACTGATCCTTGTTCTGTACCATAAATGAACATTTATAAAGGTTGTTATAACCCTGTATAGTATTTATGCTTATATCTCTCTCCCTGTCCATAAAGGCCTTCTCTATGATCTCGGGTAGAATCCTTCCTCTCTATAACCCTAGTTGTCTGTAAATGTTTGTTGAATAAATGAGACTGACTGGGTGGAGACATAATTCCTAACCCAGGGATCACTGATCCTCCAGACATTTACAAAGGCAATAACTAGTATTCACAAGCTATTTTTAATATTAAATAATTTTAATGAATATCGAATGTCTGCCACTAAGAGTTTAGCTCTGGTTACATGAAATGCCTCTTTGTTGGGTGGTTATTTTATTAACTCTGTGCTAATACTGCTGTCATTGGGATATTACTGGCTATAAGTGAGTTGATTAAGAAACTATTACTTAGTCAATAGGGGTTTCTTTCCTGGTAGACAAA
Source organism: Crocuta crocuta (assembly GCF_008692635.1). Taxonomy (NCBI): domain Eukaryota; kingdom Metazoa; phylum Chordata; class Mammalia; order Carnivora; family Hyaenidae; genus Crocuta; species Crocuta crocuta. The sequence goes on along the minus strand of NW_027551568.1, from coordinate 10,914,182 downwards.
ATCATTGAAAACATTATGTCTTTGTGGGGAAAATAAAAACAATAAAAAGGAATGGACAACCAGAGCTTTGGGAGACACATCATCATATAAAATCTACAATGGAGAAAGGGCAAGAGCCAGGTTGGAGTGGTTTCTCTCTAGAACATGTTAAATAAAGACAGAATGTGGCAAAGGGGACCTCTGGATTTACAGAACAGTAGACTCTCCTTGGTTTCAAAACTTCCCCACACCCTTCCCAAAGAGAAACACAAAGAGACAACAAAGAGAGCAGTTAAAAGTACACATGACCATGCCTTTGGCATTACTAGGAGACAGGGGCCCCATGGCCTTTAAGTTACCTAGAAGTAGAGGAGAGGGTGAATTCCAACAGAGACTCTGCCTATGGGTGAGAGAGTAGAAAAGAGGAGGCTTAAGAGAAATATACAGAATAGCAAAGAACCGATATAAAGCATAAAGTAACTCCAGGAATGAAAATTCCAACATTAAATGATAAAAACAAACAAACAAAACCAAGTGGCAACTTGGAAGTTCAGAGCACTGAATACAGGGAAGGGTTCTGAATGGGTAAGAAAGTGGAAAGGCAGAGTTTGATAAGTATTACTTCTGGAAAAATGCAGATACATGGAGAAGGGTTGGCGTTCCTTAGAGACAAGTTGGTGAAGGAAATAGGTAGGAAAGATTAAGAACTAGTCAAGAGAAATTAATTAACCTTCTTTTCTCCAGCCCCATCATCACCTAAATCATCCGTAAAATAAGCTGCATAGAAGAGGGGAGAACCATCATAAAGGGACACTTTTATTTTTTATTTTTTATTTTTTATTTTTTTAATAGTTTATTGTCAAGTTGGTTTCCATGTAACTCCCCATGCTCATCCCCACAAGTGCCCTCCTCCATGCCCATCACCCCCCTTCCCCTCCCCCCCAACCCCATCAGCCCTCAGTTTGTTCTCGGCATTCAAGAGTCTCCCAAAGAACTCTGATCATCAAAGAAATAAGAATCTAGAAAAGTAGAACACAGTCATACAAAACTACTGTAAAAAAAATTAGAAAATGAGAATCAGTGTGATTTCTGCTTTGGAGATTTCTGGTGATGGACATTCTTATCAGGAAATTCGACTAAAAAGCAGAAGAGTAAACACAACAGATTTTCCTGGTCTTCTTGAGTTTTTATAGAAGTGTCTGATATGGTTCCCAATGGATACAAGAGACATATAGATATAGATATAGAGAGATATAAGACAATTTTATCATAAACAAGGAAGGCAAAGAGACTTAATGAGAGGTAGGTTTTCTACACTTCACTCAAACTGATGCAATGTCATCACCAGCAGACTGGGATAAGTTCATGTGCCCTTGATATAATACTTAGTGTCACCATCAGAAAGGTTATACAAAGAGATATAGTCAAAAACTTCTGCCAAAGGCTGAGGAAAGAATATCTCAATCAGAAGGCACAGTAAGTGCAGAGACCCTGAGTTGGAAAAGTGCATCAAGTCATGGTAACACTATAGATATATCAAAATGAAATTCTACAAAATGTTCAAGGGATCTATGGGAAGGCAGGAAAAAGAAAACTATTAAACAGAGTGAATAAGCAAAACACAAACAAAATTATATGGTAGGAGTGGGCTTTGACATATCCATAATAAAAGATGATATTCTCATAATGACAAACTATAGATGGAGGACAGATAAGTTCAGGTATTGGGGAGGGATGGGAGTGGGTGTATTGTTAAAGGGCAGTGGTGGTTACAGAAATGCACACGTGTGAGCAATGACATGGAAATGAACACACACCATGCCAATGTCAACTTCCAGTTTGATATGGTGCTGTCATCATGTGAGCCACAACTACAAGGTGAAATTGGTCAACATGAGACTTCTCTGTAATATCTTTGCAGCTTCCTGTGAATCTATAATTATTTCAACATAAAAAAGTTAAAAATAAATTAAAAAATTTTAAATGGGAAGTGAGGAGAGGTAGTGGGAAGTAGCATAAATCTTTTACGTGTAAGAAGATACCTTTCAATTTGTTTTAGTGTTTATTTATTTTTGAAAGAGAGAGAGAGAAACAGAGAGAGAGAGAGAGAGAAAGAGCATAAGCTGGGGAAGGGCAGAGAGAGAGAGAGGGAGACAGAGAATCATCTGAAGCAGGCTCCAGGCTCTGAGCTATCAGCACAGAGCCCAACACGGGGCTTGAACTTAAGGACCATGGGATCATGACCCAAGCCAAAGTCAGACACTTAACCGACTGAGCCACCCAGGTTGCCCAAGAGGGTACTTTTTAAAACTGACATAGAAGATAGTGAAGTAGAGAAAGAGAAAATTAGTGGAACTATACAAAGTATTAAAACCAAAAGAATTACTAGATGAAAAATGAAAATTTTTGTAAACACAAAAGAAAACAAGACAACACACCAAATAGAGAAAGCAACTCAGTAAATATAATGTAATAATATATGCATATATCATAATATTAGGTAGTAAAAACAAGAAATAACAGATGTTGGTGAGGATGTGCAGAAAAAGGAACCCTCTCACACTTGTGGGAATGCAAACCAGTGCAGCCACTCTGAAAGACAATACAGAGGTTCCTGAAAAAGTTAAAAATAGAACTACCTTATAATCCAGTAATTGCATCACTGGGTATTTATCAAAAAAATACAAAAACACTAATTCAAAGGGATACATGCACCCCTATGTTTATTGCAGAAGTACTTAACAATAGCCAAACTATGGAAGCAGCCCAAGTGTCCATTGACAGATAACGGATAAAGAAGAGGTAGTATATAAACACACAATGGAATATTATTCACTCATAAAAAAGAATGAAATCTTGCCATTTTCAACAACATGGATGGGCCTAGAGAGTGTAGTGTTAGGCGAAATAAGTCAGTCAGAGAAGGCAAATACTGTGTGATTTCACTCATATGTGGAATTTAAGAAACAAAACAAACAAACAAAGGAAAAAGATAGAGAGGAAGGAAGAAAGAGGAGAGAAACCAAGAAACAGACTCTTAACTACAAAGAATTACTAGAGGGGAGGTGGGTGGTATGATGGGTGAATTAGGTGATCTGGATTAAGAGTACACTTACCATGATGGGCACTGGGTGGTGTATAGAATTGCTGAATCACTATATTGTACTCCTGAAACTAATATAATGCTGTATGTTAACTATAATGAAATTAAAAAGAAAAACTTAATAAAAAATAATATGAGGCAATAAGACAAGATGAAGCCAAACATCTTAATCACATTAACAAAGGTGAATGGGTTTAACTCACCTATTAAAAGGAAATTTTTTCAAATTGGTTTATAAAGCAAAAATCCAACTCTATAGTATATTCAAGGGAAACTTTTTAAATGAGTGATTCAAAAGAACCACAGAAACAAGCATGACAAAGATTTGGCAGGCAAATGGGAATAATCAAAGGAAGCTAGTCCCCCTCTACCGCGCGTAGAAGCCGGCTCTGGAGCAGGCTGCCTAGCTGGGAATTCCTGCTCATTCCTCCCCAACCTTCTTTCTGCCTCCCTCATGGTGTCCTAGCTCTTTCTCAGAAATCTCCAATACTCTTCCACGGTGGTGCTTTCTGCCTGAATCACTCCCTCTCCAGGTACCCACTTAGTATGCTTCTTCGCTTTTTCATATTTCTTCCTTAAAGTCTCCTTATCAGAGAGGAAGTATCTAACCCCTAAGTAAAACAACCCCCCTCACACTGAAATATAAACTAGCAATCTCCATGGTGCTTATCACCACTTGACACGTGACATGTGTTAGGCAGCTCAGGCTGCTATAACAAAATACCACAGATGGGCTGGCTCAAGAAACATGTCATATTTCAGATTTTCATATTTCTGAAAACTGGCAGTTCCTAATCAAAGTCTGTGAAGGTTTGATGTCTAGTGAGAGTTCTTTTTCTGGCTTGTAGATGTCTACCTGATTGGGCTATTCCTCACACAATAGTTCCTCTGATGTGGGTGGGGAGTCAGGGGAGAGAGAGAAAGGGAGGGAGGTAAAGGGAGAGAGAGAGAGAGAGGGAGAGAAGAGAGGGATCTTCTTTTTATAAAGCCACCAGTCTTATCAGATTAGGACCCTACACTATGACCTCATGTAACCTTAATTACCTCTATAAAGGCCCCATCTCCATATATAGTCACATTTCAGGTCAGGGCTTCAACATCCAAATTTTTGGGGGGACACAATTCAGTCCACAGCATGACCTATTTATCTTTTCATCATCTTTCCGATTCGTGTTTCACGAGGGCAAGAACCTACCTACATTTCATTCTCTGTTGCAACTCTAGTCCCTCAAATATTACCTGACATCATCAAAGCTCAATAAAATACTGTGACACACAAAAAATAACTAGATGATCTTTAGCATAGCCTTGCCCTCGCTTATCTTCCTTTTTCTCATNCCCCTCTACCGCGCGTAGAAGCCGGCTCTGGAGCAGGCTGCCTAGCTGGGAATTCCTGCTCATTCCTCCCCAACCTTCTTTCTGCCTCCCTCATGGTGTCCTAGCTCTTTCTCAGAAATCTCCAATACTCTTCCACGGTGGTGCTTTCTGCCTGAATCACTCCCTCTCCAGGTACCCACTTAGTATGCTTCTTCGATTTTTCATATTTCTTCCTTAAAGTCTCCTTATCAGAGAGGAAGTATCTAACCCCTAAGTAAAACAACCCCCCTCACACTGAAATATAAACTAGCAATCTCCATGGTGCTTATCACCACTTGACACGTGACATGTGTTAGGCAGCTCAGGCTGCTATAACAAAATACCACAGATGGGCTGGCTCAAGAAACATGTCATATTTCAGATTTTCATATTTCTGAAAACTGGCAGTTCCTAATCAAAGTCTGTGAAGGTTTGATGTCTAGTGAGAGTTCTTTTTCTGGCTTGTAGATGTCTACCTGATTGGGCTATTCCTCACACAACAGTTCCTCTGATGTGGGTGGGGAGTCAGGGGAGAGAGAGAAAGGGAGGGAGGTAAAGGGAGAGAGAGAGAGAGAGGGAGAGAAGAGAGGGATCTTCTGTTTAATAAAGCCACCAGTCTTATCAGATTAGGACCTTACACTATGACCTCATGTAACCTTAATTACCTCTATAAAGGCCCCATCTCCATATATAGTCACATTTCAGGTCAGGGCTTCAACATCCAAATTTTTGGGGGGACACAATTCAGTCCACAGCATGACCTATTTATCTTTTCATCATCTTTCCGATTCGTGTTTCACGAGGGCAAGAACCTACCTACATTTCATTCTCTGTTGCAACTCTAGTCCCTCAAATATTACCTGACATCATCAAAGCTCAATAAAATACTGTGACACACAAAAAATAACTAGATGATCTTTAGCATAGCCTTGCCCTCGCTTATCTTCCTTTTTCTCATCTATTAGATGGGAATAGTAAGTATACCTACCTCAGAGCCTTGTTTTAAATATTAAAGGAGATAATTGATGCAAAACTCTTTGTATTGGACCTAGCATATGGTAAGGGCACAATATAAATTAGTTATTTCTGCTATTATTACTAATGCTGCCAATATTATGATTATGTTGAAGCTAATCCTCAACTGTGTTCTCCAGTCCATTCGGAGAGAGACCAAATGGTGGAGACAAGGAAAGCCAGGTCTAGCATATTCTAGAGGGATGGTGCTCATTGTCGCCACAAGATGTCACATGTAGGTGCTTTCGATTTTAGTTTGAGGTTTGATATGGAACTTGAGGTGCTTCTTGGTTGTATAGTCTAAGTAGGTAGTTAATATTTCTGAACCCTGACCCTGTTTTAGGTTTAACAGGGTCACTATTATCTGCTGTCTACCCACATTGCCATTTCCACAAGATGTTGGGAGACTTCATGTGTAACTGGGGACAGGTGGGGTGGGAGAGAAAGAGAAGGAAGATGTCTTCTGCAGAATCTTCATCTAGATCCGCTCAGCTGGGAAGACCCTGGAAGTCCATCCCGTCACCAGGCCTACAGGCAGGCACCCCCAGAGGAAGGTCCCCCAGGGGAAGAAAAACTAGTGCACGTGGCTGTCCAATCCCAGGCTAGCCAGGTCCTTTTCACGCCTCTGTTTATTTTATCTTGGGGGAAAAGCCAACATCACCTTATCTTCCTGTTGCCACTGTCTGTCCCCCAGTCCTCAGTGCCCCACACCAACACTTCACAGAATTCTCGGTCATCAAGAAGTCCTGGGCAGGCCTCCACTCTTAGAGCCTTTGTTGTGGGGAAGAACTAATCGTTGCTAGGAAGTAGGTGAGATTTGTGTGTGTGCGTGTTGCCCATCATACCTGTAGAACTGGAGAACCATCCAGTTAGTCTGGGGCTGCAGGGCGAAACTCGTTGCCAGCATCAGTTGACAAAATACCTTTCTAGAACGTTCAGATCCGTGTTGTTTCTCTGTTTCCATCAGCGAATTCAAAGGGCGTTGTCTGCTTTTCTACAAAGAAAGCAACTACGCATGTGCAGACTCCAAGCCCCGATGCCAGGCCAGTCCACAGAGACAGACATGTGTGAGGCTCTCAGGTGCCAGAACCTGAGGCTTCCTTGATAGCTGTCCATCTCTCCCCTGTTTTTGTCTTGGGAATAGAAAGATTGATAAGGCAATGCTTACCTTCTGAAAAATGCCCAAATGTCCATTGCCTGACGAGTGGATGAAGAATATATATATCACATAAAATTGCATAAAATGGAATACTACTTGGTGATGAAAAAGAATCAGATCTTGCCATTTGCAACAATGTGAAGGTATTATGCTAAATGAAATAAGTCAGTCAGGAAACATAAATATATAATCTCACTCGTATGTGGAATTTAAGAAACAAAAGAGGTGAACATAGGGGAAGGGAAGGAAAAATAAGATAAACACAGAGAGGGAGACAAACCATAAGAGCCTCTTAACTACAGAAAACAAACTGAAGGTTGCTGGAGGGGAGGTGTGTGGGGGGTGCTGGACTAAATGGGTGACGGACACTGTGGAGGGCACTTGATGGGATGAGCACTGGGTGTTGTATGTAAACGATGAATCACTAAATTCTATTCCTGAAATCATCATTACACTATATGGTAGCTAACTTGGATTTAAATAATTTAAAAAAATACAAACAAAATAAAACAAAAGATGTTGAAAAATCATCTGATTACTGCTGTTGTTACTTCACACGGCCAGAAGGTGGGGCCATGTCTATTTTTCTATATTCTTTCGCAAATATTGTAGAGGAAATCTGTGTTGGTAAGTTCATTCCACAGTAGATAATTTTAGTCTTGGCTTTATTTTTGCATTCTATTCTCTTCCCTCCTTTCTCCTCCCTCTCTCCCTTCCTTTCTTCCTTCCCTTCTTTCTCACACACACTCCCTCTATGTATTTTTTTTTTTAATCACAGCTTTATTCTTAGGAAGCTATTAGAGAACTCCCTCTTTTTTTAAATTTTTCAAATTCACAGTTTTTTAAACAAAATTCCACTCCTTTTGGCTTTGAGAATGAATAAAATAGAAGTCACGGCCTTTCCCCTAGGGCGTCACCCCCTTCAGATTTTTATTCAGAAAAATAAAAGTTAAGAACATCCGTTATAGTGATTTAGCAGAGCCTTGTTTTAGGCCACCGAAAGCTTTGGAAGAAAGACAGAACACCAGCCAACAAAGAGTGATTATCTGTCCTTCCGAACCCAGCTTGAGAGACCTCTTTACCACCCACTCCCACTTCCGAAGGTACTAAAGTTAAGGCGGCTTGCTTTAGCTTTAAGGCTGCATGCTGTGTAGAGGAGCGGAGATGCCTTAAAGGATGAGCAGGCGGAGGTGGGAAATTGGCGAGAACTGGAGAGAAATGCAATTTTTTAAAGCTTTATAATTTACTGTATTCATCCTCTGAAATGCTCTATTGTATTTTTCTCCCTCTGTGAAAGGCCTCATTTCCCCCTTCATTCAATTCCTCTGCCCTAGTTTAAGAAGGAAAAAAAAATCCAATTGATTGGAATCAAGGGCAGTGATAATTTCCATGACAATATCAACAGTTTTAAAATCAGGCTCACACGTTCTGAGTGAAATTACCCTGTGGCTCCTAGAAAATCGGTCTCGTGGAGCAGCTTTTGCTACATTCTAATCTGGTTTCCAATCAGGCCACAGCAGACAGAGAACCCCCTGTTAGCAGAGGGGGAAATAGTTTGATGGGTTTGATTGCGTCCCTGGGCCCGCTCCTGTCCGGATGCAGGGGACTCACAGACATTATTGTGTGGCTTAGCGCCCGATGATAAAGGTTCATGGGCAAATGGTCTGGCCGTGGTTAAATCTTGTTTGTCTTGGAACCATGCTCAGGTGATAACCAGTTCTCTCTGAATGGAATTGCCAGCTTCTTTTGTTCATATTTTCTATTTAAGACATGCTGGTGTCTCTCAGTCTTGCATTTGCATAGTTGTGTATAAGATATTCGCTGGCTAGAAGCACTTGCTTTGTGTATCTTGGTTTGCAGGCTGGTATAAGGAAGGTTCTTTTGAGCTCAATTCAACACCCTGAGTTCTGAGCCAGGTTGTGGTTTACTGGAGAGGTCAGTGGTGTTGCCAGAAATGCTAAACCATCAGAAGATGAGGTCTCTTTAAATCCCTGCAAGCCCAGTTTTCCTCCAGACTCTAAACAATAGAGTCAGAGAGATAAGAACATCCGCCAGCATTTTACAGACACCCCTATCCAAGCTTTTCATTCCTAGAGGAGATTAAGGTTGACTATCTGGCAGACCCACCTTCACCAAACAGCTCTTCACACCATATACTTTGCTTTGTCATTTGCTCTGTCTTCTTATCACAAAGCAGGCAAAGTGTGGGTGTGCTCCAGCTCCTAACCTTTCTCCCTAGACAACTCAAACAAAAGCAGTAAATGGTTAAGTCACACTGACTTCCAAACAGGTCCCAAGTTCATTGATGACCCTATGATTGTAATGCAAGCCTTTATTCTCTCCTATTACATGGGAATAATTAGAGTATCTGCAGTTAGCACAGTGCTTGGCAAGTAGGAAGGATTCAATACATGTGAGTCATTCTCCTTCATCCTCACCAACAGATAAACAATGGAAAAGCTGGAAGAGATGTTAGAAATAATTATCTAGTAATTTTTGAATATTTAGAACTATGCAGTGTTTGATAGAAATATAACTGTGGACAGGAATGTAGCCTTAGGAAATAGATCCAAGAGGAACATCTCTGTAGATGTATGAGGGCTTGGAAAATGCGGGGTCCTACGTGATTGGTTTTTTACCCAATGACGCTCTCGACAAGGTCTCTAGAATTCTAAGAATTCCAAGGTTTATATTTTGACAACCACTCATCTAACTTGACTTCACCATTTTAAATAACAGACCAGGAGAAGGAGACTTGTATACAGTCACATAGCTAAAGAGACACTGACTCTGACCTTGAATGGTCTTTATTACATACCCTTGAGCTAGGCACTGCTGATACAAGTGAGATATATGATCTTCATCTACTCTACTTTCTGAAACTAGAATCAGGGCTCATGATCTTATTTATGACAAGCAAAATATTTTGAGTCAAAAATGTCCTGGAAAATTAGGTATGTTTGGTCATAGTCAATGCATGTTAGCTATTAATGTCTTCCAATACTAGTAGCCAAGACCAGAACCCTCACAATAGATGACTAAGGGATTCATGGCTTAAAATCCAATGTGTGGTCCAGACAGTATTATAGGATTAATAATGTGGTAATAATCTCGAAAGGCTAGAGCACATGAGGAATGCTCCAGGAAGAGCATTATACCTAAGGTACCCCTAGAAGGAGGGCTCAAGCACTGGCAAATGGAAAAAGAGATAAAGTCTTCTCACTACTCTATGAGAAATGGTGTGGAAAACAGAATATATGTGGAAAGTTAAAGAAATAACCAGCTTGGTAGGGGGTGAGGATTCTACAAGAGAAGTTGAGGTACATAACATCAGAGATGCTGGGGAAGGGGATGAATTTTATTACACAGGGCCTCCTAGAGATTTTCACCATGGATCAGTCACTGTGTGCACAGTAATGTTCTGGGGAGATTGGCAAGTTATAAGTGTAGGATGAAGGGAGGAATCAGGAAAACAAATTGAGAAGCAATCAGAGTAGTTAAGACACAACTTCACGAAGGACTGGACTTGGGGTTGGCAATGGGAGGAGGGCATGAAGAACCACCCCAAAAAAAGTCAGTGACTCAGCAGGGGTGGTGGGTTAGGAGAGAGAGGAGCTAAGAGTGAGGACAGGATGTGAAGCCTGAGAGGTCAGCCTGCATGATGATGATAATGAGGGTCTTTAAAGGGAGGCACTTAGGAGGGCCCAAGGAGAGGCTTGGCTGGTTGAGTATGTAACGATGGTAGGGGTCAAGACCACAGGTCCTGGAGGCCACCCCCAGGGTTCTATCAGTTCTACAGCTCCTGGTGTGCAGGTAGGATCCTCCTTCTCCCAGATCCTTATGTCACTTTGGGCAAGTTATTTAAATTCTCTCAGGCCTCAGCTGCCTCACCTGATGGTTGTCAGGAGGAGCTAAGATGAGGTGTCTAATGTTGGGTGGTTCAATGGCTGACACTTTGTAAGTGTGCACTCTCTATCTCTCAGTCTCCCCATAGCTCTAGCCCAGGCTATACCCTAGCTCTTAGATTATCTTGGAAGCAAGGAGTGAAGCACTCAGCCTAGAAAGGAATAAAGATAAAGACATCAGACTCATTTTAGAACTGATAACTGAAGATGTTACTTATTCCCAAAAAGAAGGGAGAGGGAAAACTAGCATGGCTAGTTTCCAAGTTGCAATCAGCTGTTCACTGTCGCCAGAGGCTTTGTAGGAGGGTTAGTAGAGAGGACACTCCAGGTCAGTCCACACAGTTTAATATTAAGGGGCTTGGGCTCTAAATCCCACTGGGGAACCCCAGCTGTGATGGACCAGGGCAGACTACAAGCATGAGAACTGGGAAGTCTGGCACATCAGAAACTAAGTGCAAGTCAAGGCCAGGAGTTATACTGGCCCTTTCCCCTTAACCCCATTCTTTGATCCTGAGTCTCTCCTTAAGGTCTTACAAAAGGCAAGGTAGAACAAAGCCAAGAGCAGAGCTTGCTCCAAACACCAAACCCTGCAGTGGAAGTCAGTGCTTGTATTATTATGACTGCCATTTGGAATTAGAGAGAGAGAGAGAGAGGAGAGAGAGAGAGAATGGGATGGAGAGGAAGCGAGAGAGAAGAAGAGATGGAAAACAGTGTGATTTTACAAAGCCAAGTCTCTAAAACAGGCCTCTTATTTTCTTACAAAAGTTTTCCTATGCCATAGTGTACATTGTCAAATTATGACCTTGGCATGAGCAATTCAGAACCACCATCCTGGCAGGGTGGAGTGATAAAGGTGGAAGAAGTCAGCTTCTCTTTGTGGATCACATCACCAATAGAAGCCAGAAGCCACAGAGGAGAAAAATCGCATTGGAAGATACTGTGGAGCAAGTCAAATAACCATAAGGTACCTCGACACCAAAGAGAAATGAGGACAAAGAAACATTTGCTGGAGAAGTACCATGGTCCTGAATGCCCTCCCATCCTGACTTGAATTAGGTCTTGTTTGAGGTCAGTGCCGGACACTTGTCTAAAGCTCGTTGGTCTGCAGGTGGAGATCTCAGGACCACCACTTGAATGTGAACCTGGGTGTCCCCAGATAAAAGCTGATGGTTGGACATGAGTGGTCCAGACCAGTGCTAGCCGGACACCAGATCTGAATTCCTAGGTGTTTTCTCCAGGTACCAGTATCTGCCCTCTGGTTCAGGCCCCAACGGTGTGGGCCAAGGCCACCCTTCACCATAACTAAATGTCAGTTATTAATCTCATGGTATTCGCAATTTTGATATTTGCCAGCTATTTGTTATAAAAATTACAAAATTATAATAGAATAACAACAAATATAACTATTTAGATTTAGAATGATTGAGAAACAAAAGACTATTTAAAGCCCTTTGCAAATGATTTGGCATCTGATTATTCCTTATATTGACTCCAATCTGGCTTCTCAGCTCGTAAGATTTCAAGAGCCCAGGTGTTTCGAGGTTTGTTACAAAGGAAGAGTCCTATTCTGGGAATCGAAAATCCCAGCTTCTGATTCCAGCCACACCTTTCTTGCTCTGAGAACTTGGCCGGGTACCAACGATGAGCCACAATTTTCTCGTAATAAATGGAGTGGATGATGTATGCTGTGTCTTTCCCAGGTTTGTGGTGGGGAGCAAAAGTGAACTGATTAGAAACACACAGAAGGTACATGACCATTTATTTCTAAATCACTCATTAAACTTTGTGAATTCCTGCTTCGTTTACTATAATTACTATTAGGTGTTGCAGCCAACCTTGTGCTTGGAAGGCCACTCTAGGCAAATGCCCAGAATAACATTTATCTGATTTAAAAACAGATCAAGATATCCTCTTCAGAATAAGGTAGGTTTCACTGAAAATAATTCAGGGGCTTCAAACAGTAAAGACATATCTCTTCTGGGACTATAGGTTCATCACAGGGCTCTGCTTCTCATGGCATTGAGGGGACTCAGGCAGCCATCTCTTCAATGGTCCGGCCACAATGCTCTGAGGGTCCCACCCATGTAGCTGAATGTTCAGCCCAGAACTGGTATATCTCACCCTGTTCACAACTCATTGGCCAGAACTGACCACAGGGCCGTCCCAGGCTCACCGAGCCGGGAGGTGAGTGCCATCCTCTCAGGGACTCAGAGGGCAGAGCACTGAAAATCCTCAGCCACCAGCACCCTTCACGCATCCATGCAGGTGTAATGCTTTGACTTAGCAATGGGGTCACTCATCACTCATTTTATGTAACAAGCATTCATTGAATGCCTGCTGTATGTCAGGAATGGTACCTGACAAAGGAGACGCAGTCAGAGATAAGCTCTCCTCCTTCGATCGCAGTGTTGGAAACATGCACTGGATGGATGGTATGTGAGCTTTAACCTGCCACCGCATCTGGCCTGAGGGAGAGGGGGACAGACATCTGATGGCGGTCCCAGGGCAATCCTACTGCGTACCAATGACGGAGAGACAGGAAAAGAAAGGTGAACTGGTGGTAAGGACAGTACTAGCCAAGAGAGGGGAGGGCCAGTGCCATGCCGCGGGCCCTCCAGGCCGAACTCATTGCTGGGTATCAACTGTGAGGCAGGATGGCCAGGACAGGGAGTCTGGGTGGATAGACCACAAGTTACGGGGTGGTGACAGCATTCAGGGAGGGAAGACCAAGGCCTGTTACAGGGCTGGTGAAGTGGGGATGGGGGGAAACGTTCAAGAAACTGCGGAATGCTGGCCGCCAGCTCAGAGTTTCCCCAGAAGCAGCAGAGCGGAGAGGAAGGGAGAGACCTGGCCATTGTGTCTACTCCATTAGAAGCTAGACATTAAAAAAACAATTTAAAAAAATTTTTTATGTTTATTTAATTTTTGAGAGACAGAGAGAAACAGAGCATGAGAGGCAGAGAGCGAGGGAGACACAGAATCTGAAGCAGGCCCCACGCTCTGAGCTGTCAGCACAGAGCCTGACATGGGGCTCAGACCCAGGAACCATGCGATCATGACCTGACCCGAAGTCAGACCCTTAACTGACTGAGCCACCCAGGTGCTCCTAAACTTTTTTTTAAAAGTTTATTTATTTTAGGGGCACCCCCGCAGGGGGCTTAGTCCGTTGAGGGTCTGAGTTTGGCTCAGGTCATGATCCCCATGTTCATGAGTTCCAGTCCTGCATTGAGCTCATTGCTATCAGCACAGAGCCTGCTTGGGATCTTCTGTCTGCCTCTCTCTCTCTGCCCCTCCCCACTTGTGCGCTCTCTCAGTGTGCAAGCAGGGATGGGGCAGAGAGAGAGTGAGAGAGAGAGAGAGAGAGAGAGAACCGCCAGCAGGCTCCACAGTGTCAGCGCAGAACCCAGTTCGGGGCTTGAACCCATGAGCCATGAGATCATCATGACCTGGGCTGAGACCAAGAGTTGACACTTAAGCAACTGGGGGACCAGATGCCCCAGAATTTTTTTGGTTTAAGCCCTGCTCCCCCACTAACTGGCTGTGTAACTCTGAGCGAGTGATTTGGGCTCTGTGCTTTCGTCTCCTCATCTTCAACTGGGAACAATGAGAGACAACTCATATCTTTGACATGAAATGAGTTCATAGGTCTCAGGGCCCTGGGCAGGGACCCTGGGGTGTGGCCGGGCCCGCAGAGCAGGACAGTCACTCTTAGAATTCCAGGCAGGTTCCTGCCTCTCCAGAACAGCCAGGCCTGTTCTGCCAGCTGAAATGTCAACATGGGCGGTTCCTGTCTGAAGTCCCTGTGGACAGAAGACAAGACGCTTTGCCACTGGGGGACCTGAGCAGTGTCCTTTTCTGTTTGCCTCACAGAGGCCTTCCTTTTCTGGCCGGAGGGGTGGGCGGGCTCTGAGCAGCAGGCCATTTTCTGCTGAGTCACCTTGGCCAGCCTCCCAGGCTGGTATCTGCCGGCCCCCCCAGACCCCTCAGAGGAGGAGCCAGCGCCCCCACGGCTGAGCTGAGCCGTTCTGGGGGTGGGGGGGGCAGGAAGAGCAGTTTCTCTGGGGGATCAAAAAGCCTTGGAAGAAACAGTAGTTGTTTATGGGCACCTTAGGCTGTTTGCCAAGGCTCTGATCAAGCACGAGGTGGGGAGGCTGTGGCTGAGGGGCCATTTTCCCTGAATTTGCATCCTTCAGGAAGCAGCAGCCCAGGAAGGCCTGGGTTCTGATCTTGGTTTTACTACTTAAGGGAGATGTGCCTTTGGTGGGAGCTTAGAGACTTTCCATTTCACTCTCAGGGCGACCTGAGCTGAATGATAACAGTGGCTGACCTTTTGTGAGCACTCGGCGTGTCCCGGGAATCCCACCAAGCTTGCACAGCGTGTCCCTGTCCAGCCCTTACCAACTTGTGAGCTGGGTTTTCCTCTTCTTCCTGTTGCTGCGGACTCTCAGAGAGGTCAGGTCACCCGCATGAGATCACACAGCAGTCAGTGTGGGAGCAGGCGGCGGACGCCAGGTCCCCTGGCCGGAGGCTGCTGGGGAGCTGAGGGGTTCACGTGCAGTCTGGGGCTCACACCTAGTGGGTGTGCAAGAAACGGCCTCCGTGGGTATCGTTACCATTATTTACTTTTTTAACAGACGTGTTCCTTGACAACAACAGTGAAAACACAGCTTCCGGCTGGTTTTGATGCTGAAAGAGGCGAGGGCTCAGCTTGCCTCTGGCCCACGCGTCATTACCACACGGAGGGGCTGTGGGCAGAGACCACAAGGATGAGACTCGCCGCGGCCACATACTTTACCCGGGTTATGTTTGCTTTCCAAGTCTCGGGCTGACCTTGTTTTGAAGCAGAGTGACCTTCAGTCTGCGTGCCCTTATTTTGTGGTTCTGGGCTGAAGTGTGTAGGTTGTAGAAATTGCACGGATTCCAGACAAGCTTCCCGCATTGAAACTGCCCCTGACAGGTGGGTGACGCCTACTTTTCTAATTCCCTGTGGGTCAGATACCAGGAGTTCCGGCTCCTCAGAGAGCAAGAATTTTTCTAAACCAGCTTGGAACTGGGCTATTTTGCTTGCTAGCGCTTGGCCGGGTAATACCAGGGCTCCTTCCCCTCCCCCCTCTCCCTCCCCCTCCTCCCCTGCCTCCCCTTTCT
>NW_027551568.1:10834042-10898390 GCF_008692635.1 Crocuta crocuta | reverse complement strand
TTTTAAAAAGTTTCCAAGAAGAAAGATTTGCTCTTCTTCCTGTTCCCCCATCCCCACCCCACACAGGCCCCCTGAACTGTTCCCTACTGCTGAAGCCAAAAGCACATTCTTTTACTTGGTCACCGTCAAAATCAAATTACCTAGCGAGCAGGTGCCGATGAGGTCTGTCACTACACAAAGTTAATTAAAAAAAAAAAAAAGGAAAAGGTAAGTGACCCAGTTTCCTGTGTCATGTCCCTCTGGACCCTCCCTCTGTCCCCCCTCCCCTACCACCAGAGTGCGCTGGAGGGGCCCGAGGCTGAGGCCAGGTTGCCCTGCAGGGGACAGGGAGATGGGTTGGCAAGACCAGCAGCTTGGAGCCTGGGATCTGACGACCATTAGGCCCCTGTCGGACTCGCCATCGGGACCATAAATCTTCGACTTGCTGCTGCGTTTTCTCAGGCCTTGCGTTTTCCTGTTCCATTTTGTTCAGCATGGCATTCAAGATTCCTTCACAGAAATCTGTGTTGGGGCAGGAAAATGCGACGTGAATTATGTCCTCGTGAAGTCACCATCTGGCCAATATTCATCTTGCTGCTCAGAAGACCGAAGACATCCTTCGGCACAGATGCTGGGCCAGATCCCTGCGTCCGAGTGACTGCGGCCATAAACCAACACGCCATCAAGTGTAATTAATGCACCTGTGTCCACTTCGGGGCCTCCATCCTGCGGGGCCACAAGGGTTTTCCGTTTTTGTCCCCTTTTCAGGCACAGACAGGGGTTTGCAGTATTTAATCAGGCCCGGCATCTTCAGCAGTAATTAAGTCACCGTCACGGGGCTGGTAAAAATGGGAGTGTTTGTGTGTGTGTTCGAGAAGCTGAGTCACGTGCAAACAATACAACACTGAGCAGCTTTCTGTGGCCTGAAGAGCCCATTGTCCTGCGCGTCTGGAATCCTTTCTGCTGTTGGAGCCCACTGGCTCCGGAAGCGCCCAGCCCAGCCCCTGGTCTCCTGGTGGCCGTGTGCCAGGTGGGAGAAGTGAAGGGACCCCAAGCTTGGAAAGAGAAAAGAGAAAACACAAAACAGCCTACCACAACTTCTCTCTGAGCAGAATTTCACAGCTGCTCCCCTCTCTTGCTGCCTGGTGGTGTTCCAGAGCGGTGAAGGGGAGGGGACAGAAGCGTCCTGTCCCGGTGCAATTGAAATTCTAGGAAGCCATGAGGGCTCTCTTTGGATAGAGACCAGCGAGGGTTCAAAACTGGGACACGGTGGGGAACAGAGGTTGCAAGATGGCCAACAGTGATGGTGACCGGGGGTTGCGATGGGGTGGGGGTGTCCAAGAGCCGCCACAGGCTCCTTCCATCCCGAGAGCCATGTAGGGTATGGGGGTATGGGACGCAGGGAGGGCCTTGATCTGGGCTAGCAACATGCAGGGATGGTGACCTGGACTCCCAGGCAGTGTCCCCTCTCTGCACATGGGGAGGGGTGGTGTTCTCATGGTGACCTTGCTTCGGGCAGTGCTGTGCAGCCTGGGGCGTATGGCAGCTCGGAGCTTATGCTCCTGTGTCACTTCATTTCTGCATGGAAATTGCAGGCAGCAGTTAAAGGTTTCAAAGGCCCTCGAGTCTCGTTAGGGGCTTGTCACTACCTTTTCCCAAGCTCCTTGATGAACGGTTCTCAATTGTCTCTTATCAAATTAAAGCTCCTTATTGCAGGCTGGAGCTTCGTCTGCTAACCGGCTCCTGCTCACCTTGGCTCTAAAGCACCTTGTCCTGTGGCCTGAGCACCCTCTCCAAAGCCTTCTCGTTACCAGATCTCTTCAAGTCAATGCCATGTGACAGATGTGCATTGGATTTCTGCTCCAGAGCCAGGGCCTGATAGAAGGGGAGGCAGTTATGTAAATGAGTCAGATGTTCTAGGCAGCACAACACACACAACGTAGAGAGTATTTTCCAGAGTCTGAGAGTGGAGGCGATAGTTTGAGTTTCAGTCCAAACTCAGGAGCTAAGTCATCCTGGGCAAGTGACTTAAACTTTCCAACTGTCTCTTCAGGAGGCTCCACAGTAATGTGGGGATAATAATGAAGTGCTGCTGTAAGAATGGAATGAGGTTTTTATCTATCCATCTCTCTCTCTCTCTCTCTTTCTCTCTCTCTCAGTCCTCAAGAGACCATTGTTATTTTTACTGCAATTCTGATGGGCCATGAAGAAAGAGCAGTCATCTCTGCCTACAGAAGTCTTCAATGGCCTCATCTAAGGAGACACTGAGACCGTTTACTCTTCTTCCAGTAGATACAAGAGCAAAAGACAGTTTGGGTGCAGAGAATTGCATTCACAGATTCAGGCAGGCAGGAATCAGCCTGGTATGTTCCAGGATTGACGTGTATGCCTGGAGCCCTGGTTGCTGGGGGCCAAAGTGGAAGATGGCCCTGGAGGGGCACTTCGTAGCCAGGTTGACGTTTGCCTAGGCCACGTCTCCCTCACTTGGCAGGCTACTGCAAGAAATGTGCTTCCTCACACTCTATCTTGTGTAGATTTCTGCCCTGCTCCTCTTCACACTGCTCACACTCAACTTTCACATTCAGCAGTACCTGCTTCCGAGGCCAGTACTGTTCCTGACTCAGGGTTGGTCAGTTGTCATCTGTCACCTTGTCTGTGGCGACCTCACAGAGGACTTCTCCCATGACCACATTTCCACAGCTCTTTGCATGTAGAGGGAGCTTCATAGATGTTGTTGCTTCATCACGTAGACAAGAGGAGTAGAGCTGGGAAGAAAAGACTCAGTTCTGGGGAGCAGAACCCCAATAGAGACCTGACATTCTTTTCTCTGGTGACCTCACATGATCCATCAGCTTCTTTGAATCTAATTTTTGGTATGATGAGTACAAGGTCCCCTATGCCTCTGGAGGTTCTGAGAAGTAAGGAGGAAGCTCAAAGACCTTGGGAGAAGTGTGCAGCCTGAAGGGAACCCTTGCTTCTGTAACTGTGGCTATGAAAGAGCCCAAAGGGCTTGGAGTCTCCAAAGCTGCACACCTTCCTACTGCCTCTCTCCCAAGCAAACCCCAGATGGGGCCCCACTTTGGCCCGTTCATCAGGAGGTGTGTGCAATGGTAATCAGTGCAGCTCTGGCAGGAGGGAGCCTGGGGTTAGAAGGACTGACACTTGCCTAAATCTCTGTGCCAGTGAATGAGTGAGCGAGCTAGGATCAAAATGGAAGATTCTCTGATACTAGTCCCATGATCTTTTTCCCATCCCATCCATCGAAGATGCCCATCGTGCTCCACCATGGCACCCAAAGGGAAAAACATATAGTGTCAAGAGCCCCATGGGCATGAACCATAAAGACTCAAACTTGGGCACTGCAGGGAGGAGACACCAAGGAGCAGGGAGAGGAGTGGTAGCACCTTGGTGTGGGTGGAGGGAAAGACTTGGTGGAGAGCGGAGAGTTGGGGATGTAGCTGTTAAAGCTGGACCACCAGCAAGGGGACCAGAGGGACATTAGGGAAGGCATGAGCTGCGTTCATGGTTATGAATGACAGCTCAGTAAATGGGTACAGGTATAAAAGCTGACTCTGCATGAAGCAAAGCAGGTTCCTGACTTCAAGAAGAAGGTGCTCTCTCTTTTTGATTGTGCTCACTTTGTCAGGAGGGGCATCTGGGCCGATTCCAGACAGGCAAGTTGTTACTGGTCACACTCAATGTGGAGTCTAGAAGGGGTACACAACGTTATCTTCACTTTCTTGTTTATCTGTCCTTCTATG
Organism: Crocuta crocuta; assembly: GCF_008692635.1. Taxonomy (NCBI): domain Eukaryota; kingdom Metazoa; phylum Chordata; class Mammalia; order Carnivora; family Hyaenidae; genus Crocuta; species Crocuta crocuta. The sequence continues at coordinate 10,894,650 of NW_027551568.1, read as the reverse complement.
TGCAGTCGACCTCTGAAGGTCGCTGCATGTCTCTTTCTGCCTTGTCCCCTCCCTCTTCTCCTCCTTCACAGCCCCCATGTTTGCATCCCAGAGGGGCTGTCTCAGAACCTGGAGCTTCTCTGCCTGCTGACTTTCTCCACCCTGAAGCAGTGATGTTGGATCCTCCAAGCATCAGGCCATTCAGATTCTTCACAGAGGAGCATCCACAGAACAAATGAGTATCTCCTTTGTTAGTTTCCCCTTTCTGTATAACTCCACTGTAGTATCGTGCCAGTAGGATCCAATCCAATTTACTCAGTTCTAGTAAAGACTCCTGTGATGGACTAAATGGTTCTGTTCCCGACTCCCCACCCCCCATTTCATATGTTGATGCCCTAACCCCCAATACAATGATATTCAGACATGGGGCCTTTGGATGATAATTAGGGTTAGATGAGGTCATGAATGTGGATCCCGTGATGCACTTAGTGCCTTTAGAAGAAGAGGAACAGTTAGATCGGAGCTTCCTCTCTCTGCCATATAAGGACACAGTGAGAAGATGGCTGTCCATGAGCCTGGAAGACAACCCTCACCTGGAATTGAATCTGCAGACACCTTGATCTTGGGTTCCCAGCCTCTAGAATTGTGAGAAATAAATGCCTGTTGTTTCAGCTGCCCAGTCTATGGTATTTTGTTATAGCTGCCCAAGATTATAAGACAAACTCCACCCTGGCAAAGGGTGAGAGAAGAAGGAAAAGGGGAGTTGAAAGGTAAGGGACAATCCAAAGATATCAACACTTGAGAAGGGCATCAAATGGGAAAATGTGGGACAACTTCGAGTCTTGACCCTTGAGTTGATGCTGACCACCCAAGCTCAGCTGCTACACCTGCAGTGTTGAATGTCATTGATTTGTGGGCCTGCATCCCTCTCAGTTGACTCCCAGTGCCTTACAACTGGACTGGGCCTCACTCATGTTTGTTCTCTGTGCTCACTGCTGGCACATAGTAGGGCCTCCAGAAGTGCCTGCTGGGGACAGCACATAGTAAGGGGCACTCAAGGGCGAGTCTCACAAGCATGTCACTTGAGAACATAGACATCTCAGACCTAGCACAGCAGAGCGGTTAAGAGTATGGGCCCTGGGGGCGCCTGGGTGGCTCAGTTGGTTAAGTGTCTGATTCTTGGTTTTGCTCAGGTCATGATCTCACAGTATCACAGGTTCAAGCCCCACAGTGGGCTCTGTGCTGGCAGCTCAGAGCCTGCTTGGGATTCTCTCTGTCTCTCTCTCTCCCAAGCAGCCTATTCATGTGCTCTCTCTCTCTCTCTCTCTCTCAAAATAATATAAACCTAAAAAAGAAAGAAAAGCAACTCTCCTAGCACTGCAGCTACTGAGGAAGGAAACTTCACACAACTGTCTCACTGCTCAGAACTTGGGCTCACTTTTGTAAAATCACGTGAATTCAGTGCCATCTTCTTTAACTGATCTGCTGTGTCAAGTGAGCTTGTGTCTCTGAAGAGTGCAAAATCATTCTCCAAACACTAAATTTGCCCCTTTGATACTTTTTTCTTCCTGCCTCCACCCTAAAGTAGACTCCATTAAATTCAATAATTAAGTTCAATTCAAGAAACATTGTAGGGCATCAAAGTAGGCACTGGGCATGCAGAAGGGAATGACAAGAGTCTATCCTTAAATCTCCCCCTTGTTAACAGAGGAAGTCCAGACTTGAGCAAATATGGTGACAGGCAGGTTGGAGGTCATCTGAGTTCCTCTCTCATTGTTCCTCTTGTGATGCTGCCACGTGAATACTTTCTACATTCAGGGTACTGGTTAGTTTCCTTATCTATGTTATTTTATTTACTCTTTACCACAATCTTGTGTCAGAGATTTTAAAACCAAAGCTCATCAGGAGAAATGTACTCAGGGCCACCAAGCTAGTAAGTGGAGTAGTCAGAACGTTAACCATGGCCTCAGGGCAGAACCATTTCTTCTGCCAACTAGCCATACTGTGAGCAAATGCCCCTCCTCTCACACATCTTTCCTTCTCTCCATCCAGATGGCTGCTTTAATTCAGAGCCCTATCACTTCTCAGAGGTGATTTAAATCACCAGCACCCTGGTCTCCCTTGCCACTGTCCAGTTCATTCTCCCCATGGCCACTAGAGTGAACCTTCTCAAACACAAATATAATCATGCCACTGCTGTTTAAAACTCTAAATTTCTTCCTTTGCCCACAAAATAAGGTCTAAATATATTAACATGCTATGCAAAACTGTTTCTGATCTTACCTAGCAAACCCCTTTCAATGGCTGGCTCCCTGCACACTCCAGTCCAGCAAACAGGACCATGGATATGGCCCCACCTATCAAGTCTTCCTTTGGTCTCTATAGGTATCCCTCCCTTGTACTTCCAATTATAATTGTTACTTCTGTTATGAGGAAGTTGACCTGATGAACAATGATATCAGGATGCCCCTGGCATGAGGTGGGACATGGGGGAGGAGCATGCATCTCTCCATGGTCGGCCATGGTCTTGGAGAACACATCATGGAAGACGTAGAATCCAACCTGTATTTCAGATGAAGAATTGGATGCAGTTAGGTCACTGTACCCTAAATTCCCAGCCTTCACCAAGGAGAATGTCAATATTGATGCCTGTCAAGTAGGAAGAAGAAAATGTCCCTTAAATAAGTGATGGACAGTGGTGTCTTTTGTTCTCCCAGGTTGGGCTGCTGGCTGGAGGCTAGTCTGGCAATGAGCCAGGTATCCCTCAGCACATTGATGTTTTAAGAGATCTGGCACAAGTGGAAAGTGCAGGTGAACTTGATATTTATTAAGATATTTCCTTCCAGAAATATCAAGTTCCAGCCATCAGTCAGACTGTGGACCATGGAAGTCATCATTTGACTGACCAGGGTCATCTTTTGTTGCCATTAGAAAACAAACACCAGCTCTCAGACTTTGCCTTGAGTAGCCCCAGGAGTGTCATAAAACAACACTATCTGGGGGTGTTTTTCTCTGGGCAACTAGAAACAGACTCCTTGGGCTCTGACTAGGCCAGTCAGAGGCCAAGAAAATAAAGAAGCATTTATCACCACCACCACCATCTTCATCATCATCATCATCACCACTGTCATCATTACCATCTTCATCTTCATCATTATCATCATTATCTCACTTATCTCTTTTCAGAGCCTCTGTAAGATTACTGAGGAGAGTCTCTTATTTGATCCAATCTAACTCTAAACATGCCATGTAAGAACTTCCTCATTCCCAGGAAGACAATTCTCTATTTCTGCAATTCATATTTTAATCTTATTGCAACCCATCTTTTAATTTCTTCTTATTTTTTAAATTCCCATATATCTCCTACTCCAACCCTTAGTCGTAGTCCAAATGAGCACTTACTTTGTTGGTTTTTATGCATTTTGAACATGTATAGGCTGTGGTTGTATCTTTCTGCCCTGAAACACACACTTTTAGGACTTACTTTCTCTGTTAAGGTCAACTCCTCCAGTTCTTCCTTTTATTCACAATGCTTCTGTCCCTCTTAGGATGTAGGTCTTGCTAGAAGGATTATTAATCCCCTGCAGCTGAGGGTGGATTAGGCCATCTGTCAAGAATCCTCACCTGAAAATGATAAATTCAACAACAACAACTACAACTGCCATCACTTATAATGGGCACAGGGCTAGCCAGGCCCTGAATGAGACTCCTGATCTGAATTTGTTCTCATTCATTGTTACAGCCCTGAAAGTTTGGTATTTCTATTTTTCCCGACTTACAGGTGTGGAGCCAAGTCTCAGAGTGGCAATATGACATGTTGAAGGTCAGATAATTAGTGAGAGACAGAATCTGTCTGCCTCTGAGGGTGGAATTCAGTGTCCCAGATGATGTTCTATCTTGAGCTTTCATTGACATATGTTTTTATTTCTCCCTCTTTAAAAAATTACCATAAATATAGACAGAAAATAAAATCTGACAGACAAAATGACTGGACACCCTGAAATTGTCCTCACTTTTTATTCAGGGTTTCCCAGCAGGGGTGATATTCAATTTCCTTACTTAAATCCATTTGAATTCATTTGCAGGAGTTAAAATTGACAAGTGGCTGTAAGAACACACTCTACTGGTGTCTGGGACTCGGCCACCTAGCATGCCTGCAATGCTCTTATTTTGTTCTTCGCCTGTTTGCCTGGTGTGATTTGTCCTTTATAAACCAGCCTCATCTGGGAATAGTGCGCATTTGTTAATTACCTTTACAAAGCCAGCAGATGGTGCAGAAAGCACTGTATTGTCTGTGGACCCAAGCCAAAACAGAGAGGGAGAGATGAGAGAGGGAGGCATCTGTTTATTTGTTTAATTTCTTCACAAGGAAATGGTGGGTATAAAATAAAACTATTCATCACCGTAAATTTCAAAATGAGGAGTACTTTCACTGTCACACAACAATGTTTTATAATAAAATTACCTTTTTATCCTCAAAGACTTGGCAAACTAAACATGTATTTGAAACCAAGAACTGGCCATGTTGGCCTCAGCGAGGGTGCATCAGCCAATGTTGGATGATGGCCAACTTACCTGTCAGAGGGAAATGACACTTCTCCATCACAGTCCTGATCCTAGGTATGGAAACACCCAGCAAAGTGGATTTCACATAAAGGTTCTCACTGTGTCTCCCTCACCCCCAATTCTTCTTCACTAGCCAAAGGCCAGTTATGTTTCAAATTAGCAGAAGATAACAGGCGATGGGAGTCTCGAAGATAAGTCTATACCACTATCCCTAGAATTAGAGAATATTCCAGGTGGAAGGGCTCTCAAAACCACCTTAGCTGCTTCATTTCAGCAATTAGGATGTTGGGACCTAGAGTGGGGAAGGGCTTTGCTCCAAGTCACTAAGCTTATTTGTGGCAGAGCCAGAATCAGAAGTGAGGTGACCACATCTCTCAGTGAGCTGCATGCACTGCCCAGTGAGCAGAAGAGGAGGGGTCCAGGAACAGTCTCAGAAACTGCCTGCTGTGGAAAGGTCTCACGCGGCCATGCACAATGGAGGGAGGCAGCACATGACTTGAGAAATTTAAGATAGTCTGGAGTGACGGGAGCTCTGGGTGTGGGAAATGAAGCAAGAAAGATCATTTGGGGCTTGACTGTGAAGGGAACTTGTCATAAAGATGTGACACCAACAGTTGTAAGTAGGGAACTGTCCTGGTTAGGCCTGTGTGTTGGTGACGTGAGGGTAGGTGAGTGAGGCACAAGAGGCAGATGGGCCGCCTGGGAGAGAAATGAGCAGAATCAGCCCCCAAGGTGGTGGTACCAGAGGTACACCGGATTTGTCTCCCCCACTCTCCAGGACCTTGAGTTAGTTTAGTTAGTTACTAATCTTTGGTTGATTACAGATAGTATATATATATATTCTAGCTTATAGTTTGAATCTTCATTTTCCTTACTATATCTATTTTTGATCAATGAAATTTCTTAATTATATTCAATCTCTTAAAATTAGTGCTCTGTGTCTTAAAAAAAAATCTTTCCCTACCCCAGATGGAGAAAGATATTCCTCAATGTATTACGTGAAAGTTTTTAGTTCGCTACCTGGGTTCCTAATTCATCTGAAATTCACGTGTAGTATATGGTATGAGGTAGTGATTCAATTATCCCTTCCCCCCTCCTCCCAATATGAGTAACCATTTTATCAACACTCTTTATTAAGTAGCTTCTCATTTCATCACTGGTATGCCATGCCATCCCTATCCAGATGTTACATGTGCCTAGTTTCTGGGATCCCTGTTCTTTTCTAACTGGATACATATATTTTATCATTTTGTCCACCAATACTTCTTTCCTTTTATTCTGGCAACAGATTCTTTCTTTTCTTTTCAGAGACTGCCTCTTCCCTACCTATCAGCCTCCCCATAAATATGGACGTATTATCCAGGCTGGCCAGTCAGCATCCTTCTGAACAAGTTGATTGGTTTTAAAGTGGTCAGATGAACATGATTAATTAAGAAACCAACACAAAAGAAAGCATCACTGGATGAGAAAAGCAGTAACCACTTGTTGATAGCCTTTGAGCACCTGGATCCAGCAACACCTGAAGCAAGTTACCTTTTGAATTTTCCAATTACATGAGCCAGTGAAGGCTCCTTGTTGTTAAGTCTGCTTGAGGAAGGTTTTTATTTCTTGCAATTAACAAAATACAGATGGCTACACCACATCTACCTCCAGGTGAATCAAGGGAATATCTATGGGCAGAGTGAGAACTTTCCTCAAATAATCTATCTCCCTCTGCTCCTACCCCAAAACAAATAGGAGACAGATTAAGTACCCAAAGTACCAAGGAACAGATGTTTTCAAGTCCTTTTTTAAATGCAGAACCCATTATTTAGGTAAGATTTGATACTGAAATCCTGTATAGAAGATGCATAAAAGTGGGATTTCCCGCCAGGGTGAGAAAGGGTTGAGGGCTTGCACAAACCTCACCCTGCCCCAAGAGCAGTTTTCACTTGCACAGTGTATGAATGCTGTATCTTTGTCTGGAGACTGTCCTCAGCTAGTCTTACCAGACCATTAAAAAATTGAAAAGGGATTTTGGTTTCAGAGGGGCTGCCCTTAGTCTGCTCAGCCTAGCAATAACAGATAACAGGGTAGTGATCTCTGGAAGCCATTCTCAATCCATGACAGCAAAAAGATGGCATCAGCATGAGGGGAAGGCTGACTTTCCTGTTCCATGTAGCACAGAGGGAAAGGAACCAGAGAGAGACTCTTTGCTAGACCAAGAGTAATAGCAGAGTTGGGAGGCCCAGGAGTCGCTGCATTTGATCTCATTGCCCCTTCACTCTGCTTCCACAGTTATGACTCTTTCCACTTACTCCCGTGGCCTCAGCATGTTAATGATCTCCTAGCAGGAGGGTGCAAATCAGCCTGCCTTTGCAGTTCTGTGTGAAGTCAGATTTCCCAAGGGTAACCCACTTATCATCTGGGATCCATCCGCCACTTGAAATCTTGGTAACTTGATTTGAACTCCATAATTCCACAGCCAGTGGGAGTCCAAAGTCCTCCCCTACATTTATTTATTTCTGAAGTGCTTAAATTGTGTCAGGCTCCTCTCTCTCTGCCTTGGGAAAAACATTGAGGGCTTATGGGAAAATCTGAAGTGAAACAAACCTGGGATGGAGAGAAGATAGGGTAAATGATAGAATCAAAATTCAAAATGATCTTGAGAGACAAAAGCTAAGGTGAAATCCGAATCGTGAGATCGGACAGGGATAAATGGAAGACTCTCCACTTCAAGTTTTGTTTGTTTGTTTGTTTGTTTTAATTAAAAGACCGATTGAGGGTCGACTGAGTAGCTCTTTTGGTTGAGCACCTGACTCTTGATATTGGCTCAGGTTGTGATCTTGCAGTTGTGAGATGGAGCCCTGAGTTGGACTCTATGCTGCCTGCTTGGGATTCTCTCTCTCTCCCTCTGCCCCACTTCCCTGCTCTCATGTGCTCTCTCACTCTCTAAAATAAAACATAATAATAATAATAATAATAATAATAATAAAAAGAATCCAATCTTCTCTGCCTATGGCCATTGTTTACTAGTAAGTGACAAAATCTGAAACTAACTAATAGACTATGGAGTCAAGTCACTAGCCAGGTGTGGAGGGAAAGATTAAGTGTTAAGTTTGGGAGTAAATATGCCTATAGGTTAATGACAAATAGCATAAACAGGTTCTACCTTTAGCAAACAATGACCTCACAGAACTGAGGATCAATAACAAAGCTGCAGGAAAGATGTGGAGCAGGGTGGCCCCAGGTACCTGGGAAGAAAGAGCAGGTGAATCTCTCTCCCATGGTTACTGCCAGAGAGCTCAACTCTAACTGCCATCCATCTCTGCCGCATCTGTGAGTCCCAACTTAACACTCAGCATGTTGAGAAAGAGAAAATGATGGCCTATCTTGGATCATGTGAGAACTCTGGGTTACCAGGTGTAGTGAGAGGCATAAAGGTAAAACAACAAAATGTAGGAAAAGGGCTCTCGCTATATATAAAACGGAATATTACTTGCTGATCAAAAAGAATGAAATCTTGCCATTTGTAACAACGTGGATGGAACTAGAGTGTATTCTGCTAAGTGAAATAAGTCAGCAGAGAAAGACAAATATCATATGATTTCACTCATACATGGAATTGAAGAAAGACAACAGATGAACATAGGGGAAGGGAGGGAAAAATAAGATAAAAACAGAGAGGGAGACAAACCATAAGAGACTCTTAACTACAGAGAGCAAACTGAGGGTTGCTAGAGGGATGTTGAGTGGGGTATGGGCTGAGTGGTTGATGGCATTAATGAAGGCACTTGTTGGGATGAGCACTGGGTGTTATATGTGAGTGATGAATCACTGGGTTCTACTCCTGAAACCAATACTACACTGTATGTTAACTAATAATAAAAAAATAATAAAAAATATTTTTAATGTTGTAGGAAAAGGCATAAAAGAACATAGAGTCTTACAAGGATCTGAAACCACATCACGCGAATAAAGTCTTAAGTGTCACCTTGCACCACCAATGAATCCAGTCCTGTCACCACCATGCCCACAACCCTAGAGTGCCTCTCAGGTTCCAACAGGTGAAGTCCAGTTTTGACAGCAGGCATCCACAGACCAGACACATTTGCCCTTGACCACTTCGGCTGCGTGACCATCATGCGGCCCCTCCAACGCCCCATCTGCCAAGCACCAGCCAGTGCTTCCTCTCTACAGGATCCTCCCCACCCTTGCCTCACTTTAGGACTTCCTACTCATCCTCGTAGATGCTGCATCCACAAAGCCCCCGCTCAACTAACATTTTCATTGACTCCACTTTCATTTTTGAGATTTGCAATGGTACTGAATGTTTCCTGGGAGTCATCTCACTTCTTTGCTGGCATGACAAGATATGAACAAATATGGCTCTTTGGAGTATCAGAGCCAGGGAAGAAGTCAGGGCAATGTGAAGAACCACAATCTTTCCCTCCTTCTCCCTCTGCTTCCAGGTCTGAGTTAACTCAGCTTCACGGTGCTTGCCATATAGTAAGTGCACGATAAACACTACCAGCTGATAGATTGAGGGGCCAGACTTTTAGCCTTCATGGCCAATAAACAGGGCCAGACCCAGATCTTGTGGGACCTGAGGCTTACACAGTTTGGTGGGCTCTCTTGGAAGAACAATACAAAGATGTGTTACTTTTGCAATTTTTGCAGAAACAGATAACTTGCGGAATATGTTATAAGGGGGTCACGTAAGAGAGGGGCCCAAATCAGCAATTTCTTACTGCCATGGTGAGTTCTCTGTGGATAACCAACTAGGTGGGGGACATTCACATCATTTAACAAGCACTAATTAAAGGGAAGCATTCACCTTCACTAAGTATACCCTGTATGTGGTATCTGACTTCATCTCAGAGCACTGTGAAGTAGAGTATGTTAGTTTCCTGGGGCTGCCAAAACAAATGTCCACAATCTCATGGCTTAAAGCAACAGAAATTAATTTTTTTTTCACAGTTCTAGAGGCCAGACATCTGAAATCAAGATGTTGGTGGGGACATGTTTGTCTACACAGGCTCTGGGAGAGAATGATCCCATATGCTGGTTCAGCTGCTGGTGGCTGTTAGCATGGCTCCAGTCTCTGTCTCTGTTCTGTGTGTCTCTTCCCATGACACCTGTCATCAGATTTAGGGCCCACCTGAGTAATCCCTGATGGTCTTGTCTCAAGACCCTTAATTTAATTACACTTGACCCTTTGGCTAAATAAGGTCACATTCACAGGTTCCAAAGATTAGGAAATGGATTATCTTTTGGAAGGTCACCATTCAGCGTACTACAGAGTGACTATTGTCTTCATTTTGCTGAGGCTCAGAGAGGCAAAGACATTTCCCAAGATCACACAACCAGGAAGCGATGGAGCCAGGATTTAGAACTAGGCAGAGTGCCTCAGACTAAGTATTACAGCAACTAAAGATTGTAAACCAATGGCCCAATCAAAGCTTCAACTGAATGAACATTTTTATAGAATTAAAGTAGTTGCCTATATTTTAAAAATTCAGAATATTTTAGAGAAAATTACGGATTTCCAGCTATAAAACAATAATAACAAAAAGACACTGCAACCATGAGACAACAAACCTTCATGGGAACAATTTATTGGTGCCTATGGGATGGTAGCCCTTTTCAGATGGGACATGAGTGCTTCACTCAGTACTCCTCAGTCCCCACCACGTCCTCAGGTTTACCCACGGTCTCCACTCATTTACTTAACTTGCCAGGACCATGAGAGTAATTGAATTTAGGTTCTCTGCATAAACAGATGGTTGCAGAATTGATTTCCAGACCCTGTACAACTTCAGGACTTCTTCCAGGAAGTCTTACTTGATTTGTATCCCCTCCAGGGCTCAAGGAGTTCTCTCCCTTTATAAGCCATGCCAGTCTCCTTGACTTTGACCTTGAGCTATTTGTAATACCAATCATACTCCGGTCCCTAAAACTAAAACTCCAGTCCCTAGTTTTAGTGTTTACATTATTTTACTACATGTCCGGTTTTTGTGGACTTGTGCTTGCACTACACCTGCTTTCTCTTGGTTCCACAAATGCCAAACCAGCTCGCACCTCTGACCTTGGTACTTTCTGCTCCTTGTGCAAAAATAAGTGGAAATTTGACCACAGTCTTGGCATGGAATAATATGAAGCAATAGTTACTCATCTTTACGGTATATTAATGATACTGTGACTTTGTTGTTGTTGCTGTTTTAGTCCTTTGTTATTAGAAATGCTGAAGCGTTGGAGTACCTGGGAGACTCAGTCTGTCAAGTGTCTGGCTTTGGCTCAGGTCATGATCTTGCAGTTCATGAGTTCGAGCCCCATATCAGTCTCTGTGCTGACAGCTCAGAGCCTGGAGCCTGCTTCGGATTCTGTGACTCCCTCTCTCTCTGACCCTCCCCTGCTCACTCTGTCTCTCGCTCTCTCTCTCAGAAATAAATAAAACATTTTAAAAAATTAAAGAAAAACTGAACATCACATTCTCCAAGAAGTTTCTAGCTGCCCAGCCTAAAATAGCTATATAGCCATTCACTGAAAAAAAAATCCTCTGTTCATTCTCCCTGCATCTACCTGTGCCACTAACGTCATTGTTTTTCTAGTTGGGCTTCTGTGTGTGACATGTGTATGCATTCTATTGTATCTCCTCACACCAGCCCTCCCAGAATTTAAAAAAAAAAAATTAATGTTTTATTTATTTCTGAGAGAGAGAGAGACAGCGTGAGCAGGGGAGGGTCAGAGAGAGAGGGAGACACAGAATCTGAAGCAATCTCCAGGCTCTGAGCCAGCTGTCAGCACAGAGCCCAACACGGAACTTGAATCCACGAACTGTGAGATCATGACCTGAGCCGAAGTAGGACGCTTAACCGGCTGAGCCACCCAGGTGCCCCCACAGCCCTCCTAGAATTTAAGCACTTGCTCCTCCAGATAGAATTTGTACAGCGTAAGCAAAAGGACATTTTTTCTTCTATTCACTGGTACATCTCTAAATGCCCTAACTCACTAGCTACCACGTGGTAGGCACTCAACAACTGCTTGTGGACTCAGTGAATCCAGATTTAGGCCCTCAGGGACCATGTCCACTCACCTGTGCATCAACATGGCTCCTATCCTCCCATGAGTGCCCAGGAACTGATCATTACATAAATGCTCATGTGCCCGGAGCTGCGCTTACAACATCCTTGTTTAAACCTCTTGCTATTCTTGGGCTTGTTTGTCAAAGCAGCTCAGGGACTGTGTGGAAAACCTTGGGGTAGAGGGATGTTTCTTAAAAAATGTTTTAGGGGCACCTGGGTGGCTCAGTCGGCTAAGTGTTCAACTTTGGCTCAGGTTGTGATCTCACAGTTTATGGGTTCGAGCCCTGCTCTGTGCTGACAGCTCAGAGCCTGGAGCCTGCTTGAGATTCTGTGTCTCCCTCTCTCTCTGCCCCTCCCCTGCTCACACTCTGTCTCTCTCTGTCAAAAATGAATAAATGTTAAAAAAATTTTTTAAGTACATTAGGAATTCTGGAAGTATTTCTAAATTATTTTTCTTTCACATTTGTAATACCTATTAAATTGTTTACATAAAACAACACACATTTAGATGTCTTACAGATTAAACTTTAACTCAGCTGAGGCCATCAATGAGTTACTTGGGGTTGCCAGATTATATCACTCTGGGGAAAGCTTTATATGAAAGCTGTGTCCTGGTATCCTGATGTGGGTTTCTAAACTCTTTTCAATGTAACATTGACTTGGAGGGTATCTTGCTTTTTGTTTCTCTTTCTTTTTCTTTTCAATTCTGGTTCAATCTGGTCCTCTCATGTAAAACCATACACACACACACACATATGTATATATACATATACATACATATATATATGAAACCTTATACACCCTACTTTTACATGATTCTAAGTCACACAAAGAAAGTTGAAAGTTAAGACCTGACATCATGACAACAATGCAAACATAGGCAATTTCTCAGGTGACCATACATTTTAAGGGCTGCTGATCTGATTTAGATATTTAAGCTTATGATAAAAAATGCAAAGTCATAATTAAATATTAATAGCAAATCAGCTCAATAATATTTTGACTAGATTTTTGAAGAATGAGCATGCTGAGACTTCAGGATTAGCTATTTAGGAACTGCCAATCCTTTGCAGCTATGTATCTATGTAGAAAAGACGTTTGTTCAATTCTGTACAACAAAAACAAAATTCAAAAATAGATTCTGGGGGCCCCTGGGTGGCTCAGTCAGTTGAGCAGCCACCTCTTGATTTCAGCTCAGGTCATGATCCCAGGGTCATGGGATCGAGCCCTGCGTCCAACTCCACACTGAGCCCTGAGCCTGCTTAAGGTTCTTTCTCTGTGCCCTTCCCCACTGCTCTCTCTCTCTCTCTTTTTGTAAAAAACAAAACAAAACAAAACAAAAAGATTCTGAAGCTTACAGAGAACTATAACTGGGTTATAGTTGTTGTCTGTGCCCTCTAATTTTTGTGTGTGTGTTAATTAGAAACGAATGACTCATTGGTTTCACTGTCTTTCAATTATCTCTTATAATTTTAAACAAATAGTTTTTGTTTATACTAGCATGCCACTTGTAGTTTTAGATAGAGTGCAAGTTTGCACTCTAGGTAAGATTTTATTTGAAGGCTTTACTGCTAAACAAAAATAAACAGAACAAAACACTGGGTTGGTGGAGAGAACGTGAATTCAGGGGCAGGGGTCTTGAATTCAAATTAGGGCTCTGCCCAGTCCAGCAGCTGTCCTGGAGCAGGAATTTCATACGTGCTTGCTAGCCAATGGTGGCATTTCCATGTTTCAGTTTTTACGAATCACCTGCCTGCGTACATGCACAGCCTTGGATTCTCAAGGTTCTTTGGCTTTGCCTTTTGTTTCACAAAAGAGCCCCTGCGAGGAAGACACCATCCTGCATATCAATGCGGCAGCTATGTTCAAAGCCCAAGAAGATCCTAGAAGATGAGAAACAATCAGGGAAAAGTGCTGGGTAATCAGGCCCACCAGGCTCTGCGCCCAAGTAGGGAGCTCAGCTCCTTGGAAAGTTTTGTTTCTCCAAGAGGCCGCCAGGACAATGCAGGCCTTATGCTAAGTCAACTGACCAGACCTTACCTCCTGCCACCAACCCCCCCCACCCCCAGCTTTGGGGACCGCCCGTAATCTTCTACCGCGGACAAAGTAACAAAGGCCAGTCTATTTCCCTTCACACTGGAGATGCCATGGGGCAAAACAGAGCATGTTTTCTTCAAAGTCCAAAATATTCAGTTTTCAGCCAGAAGGCCAAACTTGAACTGGGAGGGAGTGGGATCATATGGGAGGCTCGGAGGCCTTGGCAGGTTTTCTAACTTTTGGATGGAGCCTGGGCCCCGGTGAGAGCCCTGCGGGGGGTGGCGCTCCAGGAGGAATAAGGGAACATTGCCAGAACTAGCTGGCTCAAGCCATGCACATTCTTGGCAAGAAGAGAAAGTCTTTGGATGAGGAAATCTCAAGAAGCTGCAGGGAGGGTAGCCTTTTCTCTCCCTGTGTGTTTGCAAAATCTTAAAGGCAATCACATGCTTTACTAGACTTTAAGCCAGAGAGCTGATTCTCTGCAAAAACAAAGCCAGCAAACAAAACCCAAATGTCTTAAATAGGTCATCAGAAAGACATCTCCTTGGCCTTGACAATCAAATTTCCCCTTCACGTTTCACATGTAGACACAAAGTCTCTCTTGGTGCAGTGCTGGAGTAGTGTCCTACGCAGTCTTCCTGGGCCCGCGATCATTCTCTTCTGTCTGTTCTGCACACGGCAGGCTGAGTGGTCTCCTTGGGTAGCATTTCGATGATGACATGTCATGGCTTTAACTTTCTATTTCTCCCCATTGCCTATAAAACAAGCTTAGACTCTTTTTTTTTTTTTAAATGTTTTTTAATGTTTTATTTATTTCTAGGAGAGAGAGAGAGAGAGACAGCGTGAGCAGGGGAGGGTCAGAGAGACAGGGAGTCACAGACTCTGAAACAGGCTCCAGGCTCTGAGCTGGCAGTCAGCACAGAGCCCGACGCGGGGCTCGAACCCAGGAACCACATCATGACCCAAGCGAAAGTCGGACGCTTAACCGACTAAGCCACCCAGGCGCCCCAAAACAAGCTTAGACTCTTGACCCTGCCATTCAAAGCCTTCCACAGTCTCTCCCTAAGATATTTTTTTCAATCTTAATCTTACCTTAAATTCAAACAACTATTCCCCAATCAGTTTTGCGATCTGTGTCCCATTCATGTATCTTGCTCTTTACCTCCATGCCTTTCTTCGTGTTGTTCACACTCTTTCTCCTGCCTCCTTCTTTTCTTTTCTTTTCTTTTTTTTTAATGTTTTATTTATTTCTAGGAGAGAGAGAGAGAGAGAGAGACAGCGTGAACAGGGGAGGGTCAGAGAGAGAGGGAGTCACAGACTGAAACAGGCTCCAGGCTCTGAGCTGGCAGTCAGCACAGAGCCCGACGCGGGTCTCGAACCCACGAACCGCGAGATCATGACCTAAGCGAAAGTCGGACGCTTAACCGACTAAGCCACCCAGGCGCCCCTGCCTCCTTCTTTTCTAAGTCCAAGTTCTACCAGGCTAAAATACCTGCTTCGGACACTGAACCTTCTACAGAGGCTTCCTGGGAACATTCACTAAGAAAACTAAATCTACTGTAGACTTGCCTCTACTTCTACAAGTGCTATGATTTGGGACTGGATTTGTAACTTTTCCCAGTTTCCTCATTTATACAATGAGGAGAATTTAGAGGGCAGTGTGAAATTTAACAGAGAAAATCCTACAGAATTCTTCACACAGTGCCTGGCTCATAGTGAGTGCTTAGAAAGTACATTTTATGTGGAAACTAATTTGACGATAAACTATTTGTAAAAAAAATAAATAAATAAATAAAAATAAAAAATTCAACAGGAAAAAAAAAAGAAAGAAACAGACTGTAATATTTTTTTAGGTCAGGGTGTTGTGTTCTTTGAAGTCTGTGGCTGCCTGCTCTGTATTTCATATAAATTAGATGCTCAATATACACGTGGCCAGGGAATACCTTCCCAATCAAGGTATAATAATAAAGTGTTAAAAGTCTTAAGAAGAAAAAAAAAAAAGAAAGTACATTTTAGAATTTGTTATTATGCTTACCTTATTTTACAGTGACAAGGTACGTACTTTATAGCTCTGCTCTGCCTTTGAAAGAATGCCTTTAAAACTCTATGAAAGTGAAAAAAATTCATGTAATTGATAAACAATTTCAGACTTACATGTTTACCACCATGTGTCACTCTGTGTTAATTCACATATGGAATCTCTGCGGTAAGACTAATTTACCACAGACATTTTAACTAGCCATTACATTCTACCTGCTTCCCCAAAGAGCTGTAAAATCAGCATTAATAATACTGTAGAGGTCTTGTTCCCTACTCAGATTTCCAGAACATAGAGCTATCATCCCATCTTTATAGAGCACTTCAGAGTTTTCAAAATAGAAGACTTGTTTGGTCACTAGGAATGTTTAGGGATATTTAGCACCATTTTCCAAAATAGGAAAGAGAAACTCATGGTGACCAAAGTGAGACCACCACCCCAATGTCATAGTCAATACAGAAACAATTAAGTCATGTGGGCACAGAGTAGACACTCGATAAGAATTTATGAAGTGAATGAATGACTGAGTGAGTGCATGAATGAATGAGTGGAGTTGCCTTCTGCTTTGGCTGAGAGAGATGATTCTTCAGAAGTTGGAGGAGGGTAATATTCATCAGCAAAGTCCTTCAAAAATTTGGGAAACTGTGTCTTTTGGACCATTTTGGTTTTGATAGAGGTTGTACCTAATTTGCTTGAGGAAAAGTAAGATGTATTGGCTCCCATAAATGGGAAGCACAAGGACCAAGCTACCTTCTAAGAGTTGATTCAGGGCCCATATAATGTTATCAGCCCCTATCCCCTCATGGTCACACACACACACACACACACACACACACACACGCACATTCTCTATCAGAATGTTCCTCCACTCTGAGAAAAAGATCATACCAGTACTCCATGCTTCATATCCTTCTTGTTCTATGATCAGGATGATACAGAGGTGGGGGAATTATGTTGGGTATCCAAGTTAAGCAACCAAAACAGGGCCCTGGTAGCACTATATTAAAGTGAATTTAGTTATTTATGGGGTATCACAGTGACAGCATGATTTTCATAGCGATATGGGCTTCTGATTGTCCAGCCTAGCCTAATTATACCAAGAAACAATAATAGTTAATTTCCTATTAAGCACTCATCAACTGGCAGCCTCTGTTCCCTATATGATCTCATCAAGTCCCTCAAACAACTCTATAAGGCAGTTCTTTTATTACCATCATTTAGGGGTGAGGAAAGTGAGGCACACACAATTTAAGTAACTTCTCCAAGGCCTTGCAGAGATTAAGTAGCAGAATTGGATATCAGGTATAGATGGTCTAGCTCCAGAGACCACACTCATAACCACCACATGACTGCTGCTCACATACC
Organism: Crocuta crocuta; assembly: GCF_008692635.1. Classification (NCBI taxonomy): domain Eukaryota; kingdom Metazoa; phylum Chordata; class Mammalia; order Carnivora; family Hyaenidae; genus Crocuta; species Crocuta crocuta. The sequence continues at coordinate 10,877,601 of NW_027551568.1, read as the reverse complement.
ACCTGGGTGCCTTGTGCATTTGATATGATTTAGTAAAAGCCCCCATTCCATATGAGTAACATTACATAACTGGTGGAAAGAATAGAGATAATAAGTGTATTCATGATGCATGATGCATAGTAGGGGCTCAATTATTCCTTCTTAATGCTCTATTCTAGGAGGGCCCTTATTTATGGATTTTAGCATACCCTAGGAAGCTTAAAGGGATAGACCAGGGCAACAATGACCCAGAGGTCAATGATACTGACATCTTTGTGTAATAAGCCCAGGTCTCTGATACAAAGGTCATACATTAGTCTGTCTTAGTCAAGATTGTGAACAATATTTGAGAAGAGTTCAAGAGACCACAGTCTAGCTCAAATTGGCCAAGAGAGGAATGAAACCTAGAGCCAGTATTCAAATAATCTTTGTAAAAATCTGTCTTCATCTCCCAGAACTGTGTTCCTTATTTCTGCAGGTTGACCAAGATGGTTACTATAGAGCATCTCTCCACACTATTTTCAGTTTAATACATTAACTCCTCCATCCCAGGCAAAGAGAGCATCTCTTTCCTGAAACTTCCATCACCAGTCCTGGAGAACCCATCAGTGGTCTGGCTTAAGTCACATGTCCATCCCTGAAACAATGACATGGCCATAGGGACACAGTGTTCTGATCAGCCCAAAGCAGCGCACCCTGCTCACCCTCAGTTCAAAGGGAAATCAGGGCAGAGTCACCAAAAGAAGGGAAAAGAGATCCAAGGCAGGCTAAAACAAATCCTTCCTTACAGAGTACTTTAAACAAAGGTGGAAAATTCCAATCAGTCCAGTGGAGAAAGTTTTTGAGTTTCTTTTGGAGAGGGCAGGCCTCATTTGAATTGGGGACATTTCCAAATCTGGCCTCAATAATGTTTCCCTGCACCTTCCCCATTCAGTCAATATTTATTTGTTCAGCACCTACTATGCATCTGGTGCTGTGAAAAGAACTGAAGATACAAAAGAGAACAAATACACCTGCTACCCTCCTATAGCTCCCAATCCATGGCTGGGGCTGGAGAGGCAAGAATTCCAAAAATCATCTTGCAGTTGTGCAGACACAGATAATAACAGAAATCCTCCAATGTTGAGTATAAAGCTATTAATCACTAGAGGAAAATATAGCAATATATTTATGTAATCAGTCGGAAACATACATATGCACCAAAATCTTTTGGAAGGCAGTGGGATATTTATTTGGAAGAAATGCTTGATCGGCTCTTTGGGTTACAGGTCAAGACCCTCAAGGAATGCTTACATATCAAAAGATGGTTCATTAATTGCTCTGCATAATAAAAGAACTTTTGGTGCTCACTAGAGAGAGAAATAGAAAGGAGATTTGGCCAGAAGAGAACCTGATGGTGGGATTGTGGTACTTAATGGTGATGTGTCCTTCATCATGAAGCCCCCACCTTTGTGCCCTCCCTCAATCTCCACGAAACAATTGGTATGAGTGGATTTATTATGGAAACTGGTGAATGGGCTGAGCTTCCTACATATAGAGCCTGTGACTGCAGCTGTCGCAGCTGGAGTGACCAAGCTGACATCTGGTTTACATTTACGTAATCACAGGGTGGAGACGAGCTCTCAAAGCCTGACCCCAGGCAGAAACCATAAAAGAAATGAAAGCTAAATACGGCTACATCACACTAAACAGATTCTGAACGTTTAAAATACCATAACCAAAGTTAAAATGACAAAGGCAGACTGTATTGAAATATTTTTGCAATATCAATGACAAAAGCTTATCTTCATAAAAACATTTTTATATCATTAAAAACAAAGGCAAATGCACCAAAAGAAAGATGGGCAGAGAAAACGAGCTAACTGGTCATTTGCAAAAGGAAAAGAACAGAAATGATTAATGAATACATTAAGAGGTTTACTCACATCAATAATGAAGGAAACAACTGACAATAAAACAGTAAAATACCACTGCTCGCCCATTAGGTCGAGAGAAGAAAGAATGATAAACCCCAGTGTTTGCCAGGTTGTGGGGAAGCAGGAACCTTCAGGTGCCACTCAAGAGACATAGATTTTCCAAAAAAAATATTTGGCAGTATATTCTAAACCCTTAAAAGTGAATATCTCTTTAATAAGAGAAATTTATTTCTGCCGATTTATCCTAAAAAATTTTCACCTAAAAAAAGGTGAAAAGGTATGAATACAAGGGTACTCACCATAGCTTATTTATCAAAGTGAAATGTTAGGAACAACCCAATAGTCAAGGGCCACAGAATGGTTACCTAGAACATGCTGTGAAGCATCAAGCAGCCACTACATGTTATGATACAAGTGGATATGAGTGGACATCAGAATTAGTTCCTATACAGATATTATAAAGTGCAAAAAGCAGGTTAGGAAAAGCTGTGGATATTATGAGTCTAATTTTGATTGTACACACAAACTCACAGATGCACACATGGGAAAAGATGCCCAAGGAGCATCCACCAGATGGTTTACTGAGGAAGTTTTGGATGATTGGACTACAGGTGTTTTTCAATTAAAAAAAACCTTTTTAGTTGGCCTCTATGTTCTGAGTATCCTAAACAGAAAGCTGGAGTCTGACATCATGAAACAATAAACATAAATGCAATGCGGTGGCAGCAGACTGTGCCGTGGAAGGGGTGAGCACAGAGGGCTGCAGGGCAGAGGCCTGGAGCACCCACCAGGAATGTCAGGAGCAGATTGCAAGTCACATCCCTTGGTGGCATCCCCTTCCCTTAAGTGCTGGTTAGCTCACCAATCATGGTAGCATCCCCCACTCCACATAAGTGTCCCTCTGCTCCAAATCGAGCTCCCTAGGAATACTGCCAATGATCTGGAGTGAATTTTATTAATTAATTAATTAATTTTGAGAAAAAGAAAGTACAAGTGGGGAAGGGCAGAAGGAGAGAGAGAGGGAAACGGAGAGGGAGAGGGAGAGAGAGAGGGAGAGGATTTGATGGGGGAAGGGCAGAAGGAGAGAGAGAGGGAGATGGAGAGGGAGAGGGAGAGAGAGAGGGAGAGCATTTGATGGCATTTTTAGCCAGTTTTCTAAGACTGATTGCAAAGGCCCTATTCCATGACCATACGATGTACCAGGTGTCATTCAGGGAAATGCTGGGTTGGGTTTTGGTTTTAGGGAAGTCCTTTGGACCGAGTGTAAGTAAGGAGGCCAGTCAGGAGACTCCTATCTCCTAGTGCGTCTGGACAAGAGCAGAGACAGGGAAATGTGGACCATCTAGGGGTATATTTGGAAGATATAAAAGACAACACCTGCTGTTGTGTGATCAGGAAGGGAGAGATGGGAAAGGAAAAATTGTGAGAAATTCTTTGTTTTTTTTGATTGAGCAATTGCATGGAGAGATGGTGGTGCATTTACTGAGAGGTGAGGGGGTGGGGGAGGGTTGTAACCACTTTGGAACAGTTTCTAGTGGGTGTGTGGGGGAAGGAGGGAGTTCTGTTTCCAGCACCTTGCATTTGAGAGGTTTGAGACATCCAAGGAACGATGAAATTAGGCAGTTTGTTTATGTGAGCTCAGATCACAAAGTCTGGCTGGAAACCGAAATTCTGGAGTCAGTGGCATAGGGTGGAATTTAAAATCCCAGGAAGGCCTGAACACAAGTACAAAAGGATTATGGAGAGAATACGAGAAGATTAGGAAAAGAGCTGGGTTACCTCATATAATCTCTCTGTGCCTCATTTTACACATCTGTTTTTTTGTTTTGTTTTTTGTTTCTTGAGAGGGAGATAGAGACAGCATGAGCAGGGGAGGGTCAGAGAGAGAGGGAGACACAGAATCTGAAACAGGCTCCAGGCTCTGAGCTGTCAGCACAGAGCCTGACACGGGGCTTGAACCCACGAACCATGAGATCATGACCTGAGCTGAAGTCACACACTTAGCCGACTGAGCCACCCAGGCACCCCTTTACACATCTGTACCGTGGAGATTAAAGAGTGCCTGGCATGAATATAGTAGCTTTTATTAGTAACATTCTTACAGGCCAGTAGAAGGGGAGCTGGCCATGAAGATAGAAAGGGGTGAGTGAGGTCCGAGGGAAATGTGGAGTGTGTAGTATATGTGTGTGTGTGCAAATGCACATGCATGCATAAGCATGCATACAAGCATGCACACATGCATGTGCATGCACATGCGTGTGTGCACATGGCTGTGATGGGGATAGAGGGGACTCAGACAATCAAACAAGACAAAAGCCCATTCTTGTCGTTGAGAAAATCCTCTTAGGAGAAGAGACTGTTTCTTTACTATTTATAACCCGATTACATACAAAGAAGACTTTTTAAGTGGTTGTTGGATGATAAGAACAACAGCAAAATCTAGCACCAAGTTTATATGTAACATAGTTTTAGCGAGTCCAGGATGCCCTTGCCTGTCCCTGTCCATCAGGGCCCTGCACGTGATAATGCAATTTACTACAACTGGGAACTGGCTGGTTTTCAGGTTATGACTTGGGGGCTTCCTCACACAGTCCTGGGCACGGACAACCAGGATGTTATTTTGTTTTGTTTTGTTGTATTTTTTGTTTGTTTGTTTGTTTGTTTATTTTTAAAAATTTTTTTCCTTAGGTAGTTTATTGTCAAGTCGGTTTACATATAACAGCCAGTGCTCATCCCAACAAGTCAGTGGCAGAGTGAAAGCAGAGGGAATTCTGGAAATACCATTTTATTTATTTATTTATTTAAAGATTTCTTTTTATTGTTTATTTTTGAGAGACAGAGCGTGAGCAGGGGAGGGGTGGAGAGAGGGAAACAGAATCTGAAGGAGGCTCCAGACTCTGAGCTGTCAGCACAGAGCCTGAGCCATAAGATCACGACCTGAGCTGAAGGAGGCCGCGTAACTGACTAAGTCCCTTCCCTCACCCCGCCACCCCGCCTGATGTGGAGCTCAACCCCCTGAGCCATAATATCACGACCTGAGCTGAAGGAGGCCGCTAACTGACTGAGCCCCCAGCCCCCCACCCCGGAAATACCATTTTAAAGAGTTGATTTAATAATAGAGAAGGGGTTGTGTCCTGTATTTTATTTAATAATGACATTTTACTCAATTCTCAGGTAAGGTTGGGAACAGAGTCTCCTAAAATCGTAATGATAAAAAACCCATGACCTTTGAGGAACACATCAAAATTTGCAAAGCTCATTTCCCTCCACTCAGCTCATTCTCTCCTCAGCCTTGCTGAGGGAGGAGAGAGTGGTCACTGGGGCCTGGACTCTGGAACCAAATATGGGCCTGGCTCTGGCCTCAGTCTTTGTATTAGTTTGTTAGGGATGTTGTAATAAATTACTACAAGCGAGGTGGCTTAAGACAACAATGTATTGCCTCACAGTGCAGGAGGCCAGGGGTCTGAAATCAATCGAGGTGTCGGTAATGTGGTTCTTTTGGAGACTCTGCAAGAGAAGAGGTCCAGGCCTCCCTCGTGGGGTCCTGTGTTTTCCGTAGTCCTTGGTGATCTTAGCCACAGCATTGGCCTTCTTCTGGTGTGTCCCTCTGTGTCTCAAATGGGCTTCTTACGAGGACAGTAGTCACTGGATTTAAGACCTCACCTTGACTACGTCTGCAAAAATCATATTTCCAAATACACTCACATTGTGAGGTTCAGCGTGGATGTGGAATTTAGGGATCGTTACTCAACCTGTACAATCTTGTACTAGCTGTGTAAGTGGCTCAGGGCACCAGTTCCTTCATTGGTAATATGTATTCTGAGTCTATTGGGTTGTGAGACTAAAGGAAGCAGAGTGGGAAACACCCAGCACGCTGCCTCGTGTGAGGACCGTCAGAGCCGTGTGCTGAGGTCTGATTCTGGCTTGCTGAGAGATCACAGACCTCCCTGAGCCTGGTTCCTATTGTCCTATTTTGATTCAAAGCTCCTTGAAGAAAGGACATTTATCCTCTATTGTGTTTCCATTGCTGAATTACAAAGTTTTCTACCACTCATGGTCAATAGCAGACGCTTACTGTATTATCCTGGCATGAACGAACTCTAACGTGAGCATCAAATGTGCCCCACAGAAATATTGGTGGGTTGACATGAGACAAAGTCATGTCTCCTTCTTAGTGCTTTATAAAATGTCCATTCTCTTTAGTGTCCCTCTGTTATAGCACACACTGCAAATAATATAGACATTCATAGAGTTGCCCATGAGACTGCACACATCACTGCAAGATTCCAGAAAGATTCAGGGAAGGATGGTGCTGAGCTCGGTTTAATGTCTGGGTAGAATTTGGAGAATGAGAAAGAGAAGGGTAAATCAACTTGTCAAACTACCTGGACACCTTGCACCTGGTCTACAAATAGATTTCAGAGTCAGTTCTGTATTAGGTACTGCGTGTGTGGTTGCGTATACCAAAGTCAGCTTCCCTGTTCTGTGTAGCTCTTCTGTTCAGCAGAGAAAATAGGCCTACAGAGGTTGATATCATGTTATAGAGCTCTGTGGGGACATTTTCCCACGGTGAAAAATTTCTATACTATATTTTAGATACACACAAATGTATAAAAATTAATAATGAACATCATATGCCCAGTTAAAGGAACAAAGCATTGCTAATACAATGGGAGCCTCTCGTGTTTCTTCCCAGTTGGCACCTCTCTCTCTGGCAGGAGGTAATACTATTCAGGGAGTAAAAGGTAAAGTGAGGAGAAATGACTGGCTCAGGGTGCCACACGGCACAATAACCCTGGGGCTCCATGACCTTCCGTAACGGGAATAGGCAAACATGGACTTGTGCTGTATGACGGTCTTTTTTTTTTTTAATTTTTTTATTGTTTTTATTTATTTCTGAGATAGAGAGACAGCGTGAGCAGGTGCGGGTCAGAGAGAGAGGGAGACACAGAATCTGAGGCAGGCTCCAGGCTCTGAGCCGTCAGCACAGAGCCTGATGCGGGGCTCGAACCCACGAACCATGAGATCATGACGTGAGCCGAATTTGGACACTTAACCGACTGAGCCACCCAGGCGCCCCTATGATGGTCTTTATTTGTTGTTTTCCAAGGAAAGGAATTGGGCTATTATTCTGAAATCTTGATGTCCGACAGTGGCACAATGGTCCTTTCCTTGCTCCTAGGACACAGCTTCTAAGGTACATTATCCCAATGAATAATAATGTCATAGAATGTTAATGAGATGCTACATGAGCCTTGAATTGGAGGACGAAGAAGTCCCAGCAGCCCACATTGTAAACAAAACCTCCACCAGAGGCCAAGATCAAGCATCATGCTCAAGGATTCCTAAGGGGTAGCAGAATTAACCCCTGCCTCTGCGTCTGACCAGTCACAAACTGGTCAAGCTGTGAGAATGAGGACAGGGGAACACAGATGACTAGGAGTTGCTGAGACTTGGCAACCTTTGTTTGGGATAGAACACCTCTCCTCCCTGGAAGCCAAGAGAGGAGGTGCTTTCATAGAATCGCTTTTGATTTTTTTTTTTTTTTTGAGGTTTATTTATTTTTGAAAGAGAGGCAGCACATGAGCTGGGGAGGGGCAGAGAGAGAAGGAGACACAGAATTCAAAGCACGCTCCATGCTCTGAGCTGTCAGCTCAGAGCCTGATGCAGGGCTTGAACCCACGAACCATGAGATCATGACCTGAGCCAAAGTCAGACGCCTAACTGACTGAACCACCCAGGCACCCCAAGAATCCCTTTTGGAGGCTAGGGCACTTCATTGCCAAATGGATGTTGCTGATCTTCAGAACTTTTAGGTCTTGCCCAGTGCTGCTGCTGGGGAGGGGTGAAGCATGGTATGGCAGGCAGACTTCTCGGATGGTCCTCAAACTTTTGGGTTCTCATGTACACATACCTTCTCCCAGCCTCCAATCAATCACTAGCCTGGGTTTTTATGTGAAAGAATTTTTCAGATATAATTAAGGTCTCTAATCAATTTGCCTTAAGATGGGGAGATTGTTTGGGGACTGACCTAATCTCGTGAAACCTTTCTATGTGGGTCTCAAAATCAGAGACACAGGCAGTCAGAGATGTGAAGTGGGAGGAAGAATTGGGTATGAAATTTCCACAGATGACTTGAAGATGGAAAGGGTCACATGGCAAGGCATGCAGGTGGCCTCTAGAAGAAGCAAGTGAATCTGGTTGACACCAGTAAGAAAATGGGGGCCTCAGTCCTCAACCACAAGGAACTGAATTGTGCCAAGAAACTGAATTTACTTGGAAGCAGATTGTGCCCAGAGCTTCCAGATGAGAACTCAGCATGGTCAACACCCTGATTTCAGTCTTGTGATCATCTGAGCTGAGTACACTCACAGAATTAGGAGACAATAAATGGGTATTGTTTTTAACTGGAATGTTGTGGTAACTTTGTATGCAGCATAGAAGATTAATAAACACTACAAGAAAGATGTTTAAGTGCTGGGCATGTGTATCCTATAGTTAGTGGTACTGGCTTCCCAGTTTAGGGAGCTTGTAGATTCTGGACAATGGTACTATGTACATGGGCATCCTGACTTATCCCCAAGCCTCTCTCATCCTCAGAGAAAGGAGAAGAATATCCTGGTGGCTCTTGAGTTCTATTTGAGGAAACACTAGAAATTAGAAAAGAGGGCATGAACAGGGAGAAGGCCCAAAAGGCAACCAAGTGAAGGAATGCCATCTCTGGTGAAGAGTTGGGGACTATAGATCATCAGTGGAGGCTGAAGCGAGGTGTCACTGTTTTTTGTCTAAGAGAATACTCCATGAATAAAGATGTGGGCCACAGGACTAAGATCATATCCACTATTGATAAAGCTATAAACAATGGAGATAGGTAGAATCAAACTGAGCTAGAGAATGAAAAAGTTTGTCTTCTGACAGGGACCCAACTTTATCACCCATCCACCTTTTTTTTTGTCTTTTTGTGGCCGACTGTATTTGTCAAAGGTTGTTGCCCCAGTATCTCCTATTCTATATGCTCCACTGTGTTGTGATCTCACCTCCATCTCATCCAGTAGCGAAGTCTAGTTTTTCTCCCTTTGAGCTAGCCTGACGCAAGTGACTTGCTTGATCATGAGAATATGGCAGAAGTGATATTCTGGGGCCTTCAAGACTAAATCACAAGAAGTCTTAAAGTTTCTGCTTGAGCTCCTCGGAGTGTTCTTTGCCTTTCCTGTGGGAACCCACCCCTATTCAGTGATAAGCTCACATCACACAGAGAGGCCACAAATAGGCTCTCAGGTTAACAGCCCCAACTGAGCTGCCAGATGAGAGCTAGCATGATATAACAACCACATATGAGGACCCATTTTGGATGTCCATCCCTCAGATGAGTGCATCTCCAGACATCCCATGTGAGGACATCCCACTGAGCCTGGTCAATCCACAGAACTATGAGAGATAATAACTGCTGTCTTAAGCCAAGTTTTAGGGTGGTTTATTATAAAGAGGTAAGTGGAGCACTCTTTTTTCTATTTCCTGTCCCTTCCAATTCCTCAAGGGAACTCAGAGAAGTGGAGTGAAGCCCCAGGGTGGGGATTGGACCCCAGGCATATGCGACCCCAGCAAACGCACATTTCTAAGGAGGTGCCTTAGCTCTGGCTATTATAACAAAATACCATAGGTGTGCCTTAAATAACAGAAATGTATTTTATCACACTTTTAGAGACCAAGAAGTTCAGGATCAAGGTGCTGGCCTACTCAGTTCTTGGAGAGAGCTTTCTTGCAGGAGGCTACCCCCTTGCTTATCCTCACATGGCTGAGAGAGGGAGAGAATGCTCACAGGTCTCTTCTTATAAGAGATCCCATCATGGGGGCTCTATCCTCATGATCTCATCTAAATCTAATTACCTCCCAAGGGCCCCATCTCCTAATACCATCACATTGGGGGTTAGAATTTTAACATATGGATGTGGGGGGGGGACACAAACTTTCAGTGCATAACAAGATGTTTCAGGGTCAGAGATATGCCACCTAATACCATGATCAAAAGCCCAATGACTCCTGATCCGGATCCATGCAGATAAAAATAAATTGAAATTCTGAATGTGGGGGGAAGGAATGAAAAAATCTCCACAGGGCTGCCAGCTTTCATACCATCTTAATGCCAACACTGCTCTTGAACATCAGGAGTTCCTGGTCATTAAGCCCTGACCAGCCATTCAAGCCCACATCAGCACAGTCTGAGCCAAGGACATCGTCATTGCCCTGGTAACGATTCAGGCTCTGTTGTGGGGGCCACATTCCAGAGGCCAGGGAACAGACGGAGGTGGAGAGCTGGCACACAAAGTGACACTCCTCAGAAAGAAGCCCCAAAGAAAGTCACAAAAGCCCCGTTTGCCTTGGTCTAATATTTACTATTCCAGAATTCCCCATCTGCAAACAGCAGGGTTGAGCCTGTGGTCATGGACACAGCCTGGGCTGAGTGCTGCTTCTTGCACTTTATGGCTTTTCCAAGAAACCTGCTGTATTCTGCAGACATCACATGATTTGTCTTTTAAGCATGTCTTTCTTCTCTTCCTTTCCTCCTTCTCCAATTCTCTTCCCACAAAGAGGCTTGAAATAGGACATTAACAAATTAATATTTATTGGGCACTAACTGTGCTCCAGACATCATGTTGGGTATGGAATGCTATTTCATTTGATTCTCATGGTAAACCCATGAAAAGGGGGGTATTATCTCCGTTGGTGGGCAGAAGTAGTTAAGCTCAGAGATGTTGAGTAAAATGCTCAAAGTCACACAGCCCATAAGAAGCATTGGAACTCCTCCTGTCCAGCTGCCCTCAGCTCTCTGCTGTCTGTCTTGCTTTTCCAACAGAAAGCGGAAGCCAGGTAAAAGCAGATACAATGGGTAAAGGGGCAGGGCGCCTTTGCAGACCAGAACTTGAGATGAAAAACCTTTCTTCTTATTGCCTAAGACCCAATTTTGGAACCACAGGGCCTATCTGAAGGGCACTTCAGGGGAAGATTGTGTGGGGACAATGCCTGAACTTCGATCACACCTTTGATCAAACATTTTCTGAGATCCTAAGGACCCTCTCTGGAATGAGTGAGGCAAAAAAGATGAGATTTGCTGTCATCATTTTTACAAACGTCAGTGAAGCACCTACCATTGTTTTATTCCTGAGCATAAAAAGATTAATATGACCATCTCTACCTTTAATAATGGCCTAGTGCTGTAACCAAGCATTTAAAATATTATGCTGCCCTCTTATTTAATTCTCACAGTGACTCAATGAGGAACCCATGAAATATATCAGCTTTCTAGAAGAAAGAGCCCAAGTCACAATGGCCTGAGCAGGACCCACGGCAGGACAGACACAGGTTATAGAAGTTGTGAATGGTCAGTGGGTCTCAGTTCATCCCAGCAGTGGGAGGCACTCATCTTGGTTCAGGCAATGACAGGGTCCATTATCTGAAGATGAGCTAAAATCAGTAAAACTGCCTGAAAGTTTGTTTTTTATTACCACTATGCCTTCATAATGTGGCATTATGTCAGCAGTCAATATTCTTGTGAAAAAAAATCTTTGGCTGCTCAAGGTTGTAAACCATTCTGCAGCTGCTATTATGTCTTAATATATATACGAACCTCCGATTGACTCCTTTGCATCTTATGCTTTAATACATGATGTGTTCTACACAGAAGTTAACTTAGAGAATTCCCAGGTGTCTGGTTGGTCCCTGATTCCCATGGAGTCATGCCCTTGTCTCAAGAGTAAATTTATAATGGCTTGAAATTGTTTGAGCTTGCTTCATGGGCAGTGAAGAATGGAAAAATGGCAGGAAGAGAATTTGGAGAAGAATCAGGAGTCAATGACACACAGAGAGCCTGGATGGGGCACGGCCATGGATTTTATTCTACTTGTTATGCAAGGATTTTAGGAGAGGAAGAAACTTATTCTGATTTACATTTTCAGAATATCTTTCTTGCTACCATATGGTGAAGACAGTGGGGATAGTCAGGAAAGATGATGGTGATATCCCTGGAAATGGAGAGAAGGGGACACCACCAGAGATATTTGGGAGTATAATTTTATTGATGGGTTTTTGAGGTCAAGGGAAAGAAAAGAGCCTACGACAGCATCTAGCTGTTTTGTTCTCTTTTGGGTAGGTGGTTGGACCATTGGCTGGAATAAGAGTGACTGGGAAGAAATATTTAAAGAGACAAAGTGTGAGAATGTTAGGGAATATATATATATTAATGTTTAAGAAAATTTGGAAAATAAGAAGAAAGTGAAAATAGTCTCACCACTTAGAGTCAAACACTATTGACAGTTTAGTATTTATATATTTCACTCTTCTATTTCTTTATCTTTATAGTCAATATTCAGTATACAGTTAAATGCATCATAATGTATCAAAGTGATTAGGAATTAGGTAAACCAGAAGTTCTTTTTTTTTTTTTTAATGTTTTATTTATTTCTAGGAGAGAGAGAGACAGCGTGAGCAGGGGAGGGTCAGAGAGAGAGGGAGTCACAGACTCTGAACTTGGCTTCAGGCTCTGAGCTGGCAGTCAGCACAGAGCCCAACGTGGGGCTCGAACCCACGAACTGCGAGATCATGACCTAAGCGAAAGTCGGACGCTTAACCGACTAAGCCACCCAGGCGCCCCCAGAAGTTCTCACTTCCATTGCCTTGCTGTGTGACCTGAGCAATGAACTTATCCTGCTCAAATTTCATTTATTCTTCTGTAAAAATGGGCTGGAGCAGACACTAATATGCAATTCAACACATGGTTATAATGAAGGACTAAATGAGGCAGATTACGTGGTTAACCCAAACCCTGGCAAATACCAGGCACAAGAATTTTTAATGATCATTATTATTATTGTTAATATTTATATGATTACTTTCCCATGATAAATTCTCAGAATTAGAATTGCTATCCTAATGTACTGTACAAATAATAAAAATAATGATAAAAAGGAAAGTGGAGGATAGAGTATATTTCACACTCCACAATAACTCCCCCACTTTTCTTCTGACCCAAAGGGACTTAGAAGAGAAAAAAAAAATAACAAAGAATTCACATAGTAAAAATGTGACCTAAATCCATGTTCACATATTTTTCATAATAGTNGGATATTATTTTTTAAATTTTATATATTTTTAATATACTATTTAAATATGTATTAAAATATTAAATTTATAAGAATTTCAATTCTCAGTTATATCCTAACTGAGCCAGTTTTGCATTTGAGTCTTTTTGGATGAAATCCTTTCCTTGCCACAAATTAGTGTCATGTTATTACTCTCATAGGGGACATTCTATTGGGCCAGGTGAACCCAATGCTTTCTAAGGACAGCAAACAGGTGCGGTGACAAGGTAGGTCAGAGTCACTCCAGAGGCAAATTTCACCGGGAGCTGCTATCACTTGCTTGCCTCTACCATTGACAAATCTCTTTTCTGGTGAATTTTGTTGGCCAGATTCCCACGCCTCAAAAGTGCTTATGTTTATACCAAAGTCATTTAAAGGACCAAAATAGCTCAGCCCAGGGGAGGCAAGGCCTGAAGCCAGAGAAACCTAAACCTAGTCTAGGAATAACCCTATGGACTATGAACTATGAATTCAAGAGGGGCCTTGAGACAAGTGATGGAGTCTGTCCCATTGATCCTCATTGGCTTGGCAAACCCCAGGGACACCAGCATGGAGAACAGTGAACGCAGGCCAAGCAAAGATGGAAGTGCAAAGAATAACTTAGAAACTTCATGAGCACTGGTTAATTACCTTGTCAAATTAAATTCATTAGCTCAGAAGCCAATTAAGTTGGAAAATTTGTTTGTTAATAAAAACAGTGCCTAACAAGGACCCTGTTTGTGGACATTGGAAATGCTTTGGCTGTATGGAAGAGACCAGAGCTAAAGGAAAAAAGTGGTTCTGATCTAGGTATATTGTCGTCATAAAGCCTTGTTTTGTAGAAACTTAGATATACTGTCAGGATTACAAAGTGAAACCAAGAATGTGAAAATATGCTGTGCCCCAAAGATGCTCTAAAACATACAGCAATAATGTCCGTCTCAAACTTACAATGTAAAGATGATAAAATAGAAGCTCAGAGAAGTTAGATAACCAGATATGGGCACACAGGAAGTTAGTGGCAAACTTAAGACTAAAAACTGTGTCCCTTAACCTCCTAAGTCTCCATTCCCTTTACTATAGCATGATGCCACTACAACCATAATGTTAATACATACAGTAATTCTCATTGATGGGACATCAAGCATTTTTCATACTAATTTCACTAATCCTCATGTATAATCACATGATAATTTTCATTTTCCAGGTGAGGTTGAGAAACCCACTTGTCATTAGAGGCAGAAAATGGGGGACCTGGGATATTGAAACCACATATCTCTGGTGCCAGCATCCACAACCACTGCCAGACGCTGCCTCCCATGGGTAGCCTCAAACTAAAACCATCTCTCAGTGGTGTCAGCAGCAATTCTGTAGCAGAACACTGACCCTTAGTAAGCATTTGCTGTGTTGCTAGAACCAGATCAGCCACATTCTGGTCATCTTCCTAATCCAGTAAAGCAGCTGTTCTTACTCCTAGTTCTCAAAAGAGGAAAGTCACCTAATAGGAGTCAAGGAACCTGCCAAAGGTTAAAGTATGGGTGGGATCGCTCCTCCTTTGCCTGACTCCCAAGAAATGTCCTGGAGCCTCCCACCTGCTACTTTGGGAATATTGCAGGTAGGTTAATAAGCATTGTCAGGAATAGAAACCGACTATAGCAGCAACCATGGCCACTATAAGTAATTGTTGAGACAGACGGATTAGAAAGGAACAAGAAGTAAAGTTTTAAAAGTACCATTTTTTAAAAGCCATCAAACAGATCAGAACATCAAGAGAGGGGAGAGATGGGATGAAATACGTGATTGTATGGCAGTAATAAGGAAAGAAATAACGTCTTGCATCAAGCATGCACAACGACTAGTGAGCTGATGGGTAGGCATAGCTCTTCAAGGAAAAATGGATTTGTAGCTCAAAAAAACAAAGTTCACAAAATAATAGTGTAAAATCAAGTTGATATATATGTGTGAGTTTGTCATATAAGTGTGTATTTATACCTTATGCAGAACTCCATATATTTTTCTTGTTAGCATAAAATTGAAATTTTCATGAAGAGATATGCCACGTCTTCGACTTACCTAATGGTGGAACTCCTTCTTCCTTTTCTTTTCTCTGAACACTGGTTTGTATCTAGAACAGGGGTAGGCAGATTTTTCTGTAAGGCCTATATAATAAATATCTTGGGCTATGTGGGCCATACAGTCTCTGTTTCAATTGCTGAACTCTTCATATAATATGAAAATAACCATTGGTTATAGGTAATGAATAGGCATAAGTGATTGTGTTCCAATAAACTGTATTTACAAAATTAGGTGGTGAATGGGTGGGATTTGGCCAATGGGCCATGGTTTCCTGACCCCTGCTATAGTAGAATATTTGTTTCCTAAAACAGTTTAGGTGCCATTATTCACTGATTATTTACAAAGTGCTAGAGTAAAACAGGCAGTTTACCCTGCTCTATCCACTGCAAGCCTCTGAATCTTGAGTCCAATAGTAGGTAGAGTGTATGCAATAAAGATATCTGTAAAAAGATCTGCAGGAGTCCTTTTTTTTTTAAGTTTATTTATTTATTTTCGAGAGAGAGAGAGAATCTCAAGCAGACTCCACACTATCAGCACAGAGCCTGATGTGAGGCTCGAACCCACCAAACTGTGTGTTCATGACCTGAGCTGAAATCAGAAGTTAGTCACTTAATGGACAGAGCCACCCAGGTACCTCTGGGGGGAGTTCTTTAAATGAGATTTTATATATGTGATAGAATTACCTGTTACAGATGACCCTACATTCTAGAATAATAATTCCAAGTCATCTTTTATATCTTAAAATAAATAATATGCAAAGATTAGTGATGTTAACTGGCCATAAATAAAATTTAACATTTATTAATAATAAAAGTGCTACTACTAGGAATTTACCCAAAGGATATAGAAATGCTGATGCATAGGAGCACATGTACCCCAATGTTCATAGCAGCAGTCTCAACAATAGCCAAAGCATGGAAAGAGCCTAAGTGTCCAACTGACGAATGGATCAAGATGTGGTTTATCTATACGATGGAATACTACATGGCAATGAGAAACAATGAAATCTGGCCATGTGTAGCAACATGGATGGACCTTGAGGGTGTTATGCTGAGTGAAATAAGTCAGGCAGAGAAGGACAAGTATCATACGTTTGCACGTTTAAGAGGATTAGGAGGAACTTAACGGAGGACCATGGGGGAGAAGAAGGGGGGAAATAGTGGGAGAGGGGGAGAGAGGCAAACCACGAGAGACTTGAATGCTGAGAACAAACTGAGGACTCATGGGTGTGAGGGGGGAGGGGGGAGATGGGCATGGAGGAGGGCACTTGTGGGGATGAGCACTGGGTATTATATGGAAACCAACTTGACAATAAACTATATGTAAAAAAATAATAAAAGTGCTAAATATGAAAGAACTTGAAGTCTACATTGTTAACATGACAAAGTATATCCCAAAATAGTCAACATTGTGTTTAATGATAAAATGCTAGAAGTTTCTGCATTGAAATCAAGAATAAAACAAAGTCTAAGCTTCTAGCATCGCAATTATTATTTAACTATATTCTACATGCTCTGGACAGGTAAATAACCAGATGTAAGAGTTACACATATAAGAAGGGATACAGTTTGTTTTTAATAGTTTATTGTCAAGTTGGTTTCCATATAACACCTGGTGCTCATCCCCACAAGTGCCCTCCTCCATGCCCATCACCCCACTTCCCCTCTCCCCCACTCCCATCAGTCCTCAGTTTGTTCTCAGTATTCAAGAGTCTCTCATGGTTTGCCTCCCTCCCTCTCCTCCACTATTTTTCCCCTTCTTCTCCCCCACGGTCCTCCGTTAAGTTCTTCCTATTCCTCCTATACATGCAAACATATGGTATCTGTCTTTCTCTGCGTGACTTATTTCGCTCAGCATAACACCCTCAACTTCCATCCATGTTGCTACACATGGCCAGATTTCATTAAGAAGGGATATAGTTATGTGAGGATGCTATGATTTAGCACTTACAAAAATCCAAAGGAATCAATTTTAATGCTTTTAGAATTAATAAGAGTTTATGGGTAAAGAGGCCAGAAAGAAGATAAATGTATAAAAATCAGTGGCATTCCTTTATAAGCTAGCAATTGCTAGCTTGAACACATATGGAAAATATAAATCAAAAGCAGAATGACAGTTAATTATAAAATATGAAGTGATAATTTTGATCAAAAGAAGTGTGTATGTTTATACATCTTTACTAAAATATTAACATGATTTGAATAAAATTCTCCCTGGTCCCCACCCAGGAGCAGAAAAGGAATATGAGCCAAGCACTAACCCAATGGGGACATCCTAAGAGTCTTTCTTTCAAGTGGGTGTCATATCAATAGAAGAATAGGAGTCAGAAACTGGGCCATTAATCTTAGGTAGAAGCCCCACTAGTGGTAAAGGAGGAACATTCTAGGAATGTTAACAGACATGAGTTGAAGTTGTCTACTGGTTTGCCTGATCTTTATCCAATGTTCCTGGCACAGAGTGTCTGAAATTCTTAAAATTTCCCCAAGTGAAATAACGTCTGTTATTAAGGCGTCCCTTGGACCACATACGAATTTATGCTAATGAGGTGACTCATAGTTGGCCCGTAGATAGTTTCAGGGTGGGGACTGGTCACTGGAAAGACCAACCACATGATTAGGGATGAGACTTGGAGCTAGCCTGATTTCTAGAGAAGGGAAGAGGGCTGGAGATGGAGTTTAATGATGTGGCCAGCTATTTAATTGATCATGCCTACATAACAGAGCTTCAATAAAAAACCTGGACACCGAAGTTTATTGGAGCTTCCTGGTTGAGTATCACATCAGTGTGCTAGGAGAGTGAGATGTCCTGAGTTCATGGGGAAGAGACACAGAAGCTCTGCATTCAAGACTCTCCCAGTCCTTTCCTCACTGTGTCTTCATTTGTCTGTTCCTGAATTGTATCTTATATAATACAACTGTAATTGTAAGCATTGCACCTTCCTGAGTTCTGTTAAGTATTTCTAGCACATTATCAAATCAGAAGGGGTCATGGGAACCCTCACACTGTAGCCTTTTGGTCAGAAGTGTGTGTGACTCGGGGACGTACCTTCACTTGTGGCTGATGTCTGAAATGAAGATAGTCTTTTTGGAACCATGCCCTTTACAACTGGGTACAATTGGGTACACACTAGTTCTGAGTGCCCAGCGCCAGAATGGAATTGCAATACACCAGTTGGTGTCAGAATAGATGGAAGACACGTTTCCCTTAGTAAATAATCATGTTTATTTGCCAGTTAAAAAGTTTTACAGTACGATGTCTCCTAGCCTTTAATAGTAGTCTGCACTGTCTTATCTAAAATCTTTATGACCAGAGTATTTAGGCTTTTTTGTTTTTTTTTCAGAATTTAGAATTTTTAGAAATCTGTGTCCTAAGACTCCTTGCAGAGTCTAGGCAGCACCTCACAGCCAATCACTAACACTTCCCCAGAGATACATGTAAACATGGATACTGAGATGACAAGGGTCATAAGTAGCCCTACTTCAATTCAAGTTAAGTTTTGCCACCATCTGAATTAAGTAAAGCATTGGTTAAGCGCTTTCTAGATTTCAGAATTGTAGATGAGGAATCGAGAGCCTCTACATGCTGGAAGGAGATCTGGCATGCAGCCTGAACTCATCTGACCAGAGAACAGTTTTTTTTGTTTTGTTTTGTTTTGTTTTCCCAGAAGACAGACAAAGGTAGTGAAGGAGAAACAAAGTAAGAAATGTGTAAAGCCAGAAACGAATCTTTGGGAAATTTCTCTCAGTCTTGTCACGCAAAATCACCAACAGAGAATTCAGTACTCATCAATGCCTAGGCAAAATAGAAGGCTTTCTGTTCAGAATGTACATGATAATGTACTGCAGTAGTCTTGAAGGATCATCCTATAAAACATGTCAGGATCACTGCATCTGTAAGGCACAAGAGTTATAAATAATGCTTGTGTAGGCAGGATTATAAAATG
The DNA here is from genome assembly GCF_008692635.1 of Crocuta crocuta. Taxonomy (NCBI): domain Eukaryota; kingdom Metazoa; phylum Chordata; class Mammalia; order Carnivora; family Hyaenidae; genus Crocuta; species Crocuta crocuta. The sequence continues at coordinate 10,858,573 of NW_027551568.1, read as the reverse complement.
AGCCCCAAAATATTAAAAGAAGTTATAACCTGGACCTAGTCTACACACGCTTTTTCCAGTTATTCAGTCAAACACTAATAGAAGTACTGCTATGATGGGATTTTGCAGATGCATCGAAGCTACCAAATCCGTTGACTTTAAATATGGAGATTACTCAGGCGGAGGTGCAGGGGCTAACTTAATCACACAAGTCCTTTGCAAGCACAAGTTTTTCGTTTGGCTGACTGCAGAAAAGAAAGCCACAGAGAAGCACTCCAGCTGGCTTGCCAGAAAGCAAACATCCATGTTGTGACATTCCTCCTGGGACCGCGTGGCGAGGACCCACCGGCGCCTCTTGATTCTGATAGTTGTCTCAGGCTGACAGCTCAGTCCTACTGGGGCAAGACAATGAATTGTGTCAATAACCCGTGGAACCAGTGAACTTGGACGAGGACCGTGAGCCCCAAAGGAGGCCTGCCATTGTGGCTAACACCTTGTTTCCTGCCTGCTGAGACTCTGAACGAAGAATCCAGCTACACCGTGCCTGAACTCTGGACCCAGGGAAATCATGAGGGGATGATTTGTGTCGTTTTAAGGCATAAGTTTCTGATAGCTTGTCACACAGATAGAAAACTACCATGAGTCTCAGATAAGGAATCCACTGGTCCAGGAAGCCACATCTGTGCATTCCAGCATGCACAGATCTGATGTGCTGTCCCGAGGAATGTTGGACATTCCAGATGAAGGAGCCCCCAAAATTGTCACTGATGAAGTGAAGTCCTCTAAAGATACTAATGTTCCAGTGACCAAAGTGTTACACATGCACACCGTACATCAGTGCAGGTAATACAACAGTAATTTGATTGCACACAGTTATGTAGCTCAGTAAAATGCTTTGAATTGCTTTTGTGTTTGACCTAATTTTGTATATTTTTCAGAACGATGAGTTAAACAAATGTAAAATTTATTTTAGGTGGTTAGGGCAGATAACTAAAATGTATTATTTTGTAGAGTTTGTGGTATTTTTGCTCATTTGTTACATTTTTAAAATATGTAATTTACACATTTTTTCTCATCTTAAATATTCTTCCATACCTAGTTTTGTATAGCATATTTTGTTCCCCCACACATATGCCTTAAGACCAACAAAAGCTGGATCCACACCTGAGCAAAGCTAAACTCTATAATCTGCATTTTCCAAAAGACAATTTGAGGAAATCTTGGGGGGACATCCATTGTTACTCGACAGCCTGACTCCCACTTTTCCTTATTTTATTATTTTTTTTAATTTTTTGCACATTATTTATTTTACATCAAAATCTGTTTTGTTACAAATGTAAATATTTCTTAAAGTGTGTGATATCCAACATTTATAAATTTTTAAAGATGTAATATTACTTTTTTTCTGTTTTTATTTTTTTAATTTTTCATTTTTTTACAAATAGTTTATTGTCAAGTNCATTCATCAAGCAGAGCTTGCCCCAGCCTTATCACGTGACTGCTGGGTGGCCACAACCAATCACCACAACTGATGGAAGCGCACGTGGTCACAGTGATATCAACTGTCCAATGAGATGTATGGGAAAGTCAGCCGTAGTGCTTCAGAAAAGGACCTTCCTCCTTAATGAAAGGAAGGAGCACTTGCCCAACGTGGTTAGGGATTGCGCTAGGATGCTGTGGTCCTCTGATCTGGGGCTACAACATCTCCATGACTGACCCATTGAGGATGGACCAAATGGGAGACATTGTGGAGCTGATTAGCTGAGGTAGAAAAGCCCCACCTGAGGCTTTCCTCCTAGTGAGGGGATAAGTCACTCACTGTCAGTGGTTCAGACCATTTGGTTGTTGGGTGTTCATCCCAAGGAGAAAGACTTGGGATGCGTTGGGGAAGCCGGAAAGAGAGACCATGAGTCTTCCTGAGACTTCCCAAGGTGAGACACTCCTCATATATGTGGCTGTGAGACTTGCTCCTAGGTCAGTGGGAATACTTCATTTATTTAAACAAGTCCCGTCTCAACCCCAAAAGGATTTTTTTTTTTAGGAATTTAACAAAATGATCCCAGAATTCATCTATAAATGTAAACAGAAAAGAAAATACTAAATACTAATAAAAAGAATTATGAGGAAAAAAGCATTGATATGACCAGCCTTAAACATACTAAATCATATAAAGCCACAATAAGCAATTGATTGTGTCTGCATGCAAGTATGTATGAAGGTTAATAACAAAGGAGAGGTCAGAAGAGACCCCCCTCCCCCACATTATCCAGTAGTGACAGAAGAAATACAAATTCAGATAATATATACAGTTTCATTTCATTATAAAACTGAAGAACAACCCTAGACCCACAGCACTGGTCAGTGTGTGTATGATGGGTACTCTTATATTCTGGTGGGGAGAATATAAATTGGAAGGACTTTTGAAAATTTGTAGCCAGAGCCTTAAGTAAATCTGCACACTTTGATACAATTGTCCGCTTTTGACAATATATCCTAAGGCTTTATAGGATATAGAAGTAATTCTAAATATGGAAAATACTTTATGCAGGCAGATGTTTATTACTGTAATAATGAAAAATGGGAACAAATTAGATTTGCAACAAGCAGGGGGAATTTAAGTTAGTTATGGCACACATACTCTCCTCTTGTGTGGGTATTAAAAATGCTGGTTAGGAAGACTAAACTAATGATGAAAATGTCTATAATTTAATAGAAAAATGATATAAAATTATGTGCCATATAATTACATCTTGAAAAATACAATTGTATGTGTAGGAACATTCTGGAAGGAAATGGAACAAAATATGAATAATAGTTGGATTTGAACAGCGGGGTTATCAAGTTTTTGTCTTTTTTTAACTTTCTAAATCTCTAAGGGGGCCTGGGTGGCTCGGTCAGTTAAGCATCCCACTTCAATTCAGACCATGATCTCACAGCTTGTGAGTCTGAGCCCCACTTCGGGTTCTGTGCTGACAGCTCAGAACCTGGAGTCTGTTTCAGATTCTGTGTTTCCCTCTCTCTCTACCCCTCCCCCACCTAACACTCTGTCTCTCTCTCTCTTTCAAGAATAAATAAACATTTAAAAAATTAAAAATTTTTTATAAAATGATACTTTTAATAATAAGCAATTTTAAAAATCAGAGTAATTGCCCTCAAAAACATAAAATGTGTTGTATTTGTAATGGTCCTCCAGGGAGATAGAACCCATAGGAGGTGTGTGTGTGTGTGTGTGTGAGAGAGAGAGAGAGAGCGAGAGAGAGAGAGAGAAGGAGGGAGGTTTATTAAGGGATTGCCTCATGTGGTTGTGGAGGAGGAGATGTCCCATGATCTGCCATGTGTAAACTAGGGATCTGGGAGAGCCAGCAAAGGAGAGCAGACAGTGTAACTTCCTGTCTGAGCAGAAGAAGCAGACCTCCAGCTTGAAAGCAATCAGGCAGAGAGTGAATTCTTCCTTACCCACCTTTTGTTTTATTCCAGCATGGGAAGGATGCACCGAGGCCCACCCACACTGCGGAGGGCAATGCCTTTATGCAGTCTGTTAATCAAAATGTTAATCATCCAGAAACACCCTCACAGACACACCCAGAATAATATTTGCACAAATATGCGAGCATGTCATGGCCCAGTCAAATTGACAAATAAAATTAATCATCACTGATATTAAATTCTTGACCACAGTAGTATTATAGCAATCACTTAACTTGCTCATTCAGTATATGTTTATACTGAATATATATATACATATATATAAAGGTATCTTTATATCTGTCTATATCTACATATATATCTGTGTGTATGTGTGCTTGTGTGTGTGATCTTAATATGTGCCAGGCACAGCTGTAGGCCCTAGAAAAACAGGAAAATAAGAGCCATACCCGTACAGAGCTTATGTTCTAGACCAGGAAACAGATTATAAGTGGAAAAGAAAGAAAGGAAGGAAAGAAGAGAGAAAGAAAAGAAAGAGGGAGGGTGAGAGAAAGAAAAAGTAAGAAGAAAGGAAAGGAAAGAAGAGGAGAGGAAAGGAAGGAAGGAAGGAAGGAAGGAAAGAAAAGAAAAGAAAAGAAGGAAAGAAAGGAAAGAAAGGAAGGAAGGAAGGAAAGAAAAGAAAGGAAAAGAAAAGAAAAGAAAAGAAAAGAAGGAAAGAAAGAAAAAGAAAGAAAGAAAGAAAGAAAGGAAAGAAAAGAAAGGAAAAAAAGAAAGAAAGAAAGAAAGAAAGAGAAAGAAAGGAAGGAAGGAAGGAGGGAGGGGGAGTGAGGGAGGGAGGGAGAACAGAATTTTAGTCCGTGAAACATACTATGAAAAAAAATAAAGGAGAATAAGCACTTAGGTGAAGGTGCCATTATTTTCAGTAGCATTGGTGGGAAAAACCTCTTTGAAGAAATACTAGTTGAGCACGATCCTAAATGAAGTCAATGAGTGAGCGCCTTGACAAAGGGCACCAGGCAGATGGGACATCACCCGGAGGTCCCCAGGAGGGCACACACTCACCAGGGTGGCTGGCGCTGGGTGCAGGAAGGGTGTGATGGGAAGGTAGGTCACAGGGTGGGCAGGAGCCGTGTGTGTGGCCTTGAGGGTATGGGCAGAGGTTTGGCATTTACTCCAAGGACACGCTGGGGGCCGGTGAATGGTAGCTAGACACCTGCAAAGTGACTTGATCTGACTTACATTTAAAATGCTGGCTGGATAAGTGTCCATCAACAGATGAATGGATCAAGAAGATGTGGTTTATCTATACCATGGAATACTACGTGGCAATGAGAAACAATGAAATCTGGCCATGTGTAGCAACATGGATGGACCTTGAGGGTGTTATGCTGAGTGAAATAAGTCAGGGAGAGAAGGACAAATATCATNAAAAAAAAAAAAACAAAGAACAAACAAACAAACAAAAAAAGCAAAAAAAAATAAAAATAAAAATAAAAACAAAAACAAAAAAAAATAAAATAAAATGCTGGCTGGAAAGCCGTTTGCAGGGCAAACAAGGGTAGAAGCAGGGAGGAAAGTTCAGAGGGAAGTGAGAGGTATTCCCCTTCTCTGCAAAGGGAGGCCAGGGCTCCGGGGGAATTGACAGAGGCTGGGACATGGATGAAGGCCCCAGGAAGTCTGGAGAAATGGGCAGAGCTGCCAGAAAAGCCTGGTCTCCATGCTGGCACCACAGTGATTGTGAAGGGCCATTAACTGTCCAAGGGGGTAGCGCGGCTCCTCCCCTGCCCCTGTGAGGTGGTGGTTGTGGGGGGTGCGCTGCTGGCAGAGAGGACCTCTCCCAGCCAATTTCCAGAGTGGGAAGTGAGACCTGTCTCACACCAAGGTTACACCCGGAGTTGGGGGGATTTCTTAAAATGGAGACTTGTATCTGTGGAATGGAAGCACCATTTTGAGGGGTAGGTGTGTTGTGTGCTGTGACAGGCAAAGCGTGACATATTCACACTCCCATTCAACCAGACACCGTTCTGTGAAAGTTCTCTTTGGTATGCAGTAAATCAATGCACGCCCCCAGTTCTCCAGAAACACTTGTTGAATAAATTCATTTGCTTCTCCCTTACGTCCTATAAGCATTACTAGGTTTTTTTAAATAGTTAGAAACTGTCCCTCAGAAGGAGTGAGTGGATTCACTGAGCCCCCTCAGTTCATGAAACACAGCGATTCAAGATCTGAAAGGCTTGAGTCAGAATCTCAAACCTGACACTTTCCTGCTTTGTAAACTTAGGGACGTTACTCCACGTCTGTGTGCCTCATCGTACGCAGCTGCGGAATGGGTTAATATTAACATCTACCTCAGAAAGGTGCTCTGAGGGTTATATTAGCAGACGGACAAAGACGATGTTGTTGCTGTTAGAGCTGAGGCTCATTCCCAGGCTTTCTGGCTCCAAGTGAATGTACTGTTCTTGGTACTTATCTGACTTGCTATAAAATTATGCCACTACAGAAAATCAAATCAACGCAGTCATCTGACATTTAATAGGAGCCAATTTCTCACAACTACCTTGCGCATAAAAGAGTCTGCTCATAACCAACATCAGCCAGGAGCTGCTCTTTCTTTTGCAAAGGATCTTTGTTTGGGAGAAGCATCCTGGTATGTAGGGAACAGCCTTGCTGGGTGACAGAACACACCATCACTGTTTCTCCTGCATGGGCTGGTCCTTCTGTTTCTTCCAAGTCCAGTTTCCCTGAGGGTGTCATATGTCTCCCCAAATGGACCATTACTGCCTTGGGAACAATGTGCCAAATATTGAACAAAGGCTCTGTTTAGGTCCTGCCACTGGAGAGCCGAAACCAAGGGTCACATTCTGTTTTGGGTTTCTCCATGTTGCATCTCTGTTCACTTTAGCACATATTTTCAGAGAACACAGACTACAAAGCTCTTCTCACCCCACCCCCTGACACGCACAACACAGCTCTGTTTTGAAACTTCTCTTCCTTTGCTATTGCATGGTGGGCCTTCCTCCTCGTTGAGGAAATCGCTTTGTTGGTGGTGCCTGGGTGGAAACACATCCCTTCCAAAAAACTTGAGTGTGTCTCAGTAAGCACCGCTCACGTCCTCCATGAGACATGGAGGGAAGCTGTTCCCACTTTATTAGTAGAAACTTATGCCCTGATTTAGAATTGGAGGAGTCATTGAAGACCATCTTGTGAATCTCCTTTCTGATGCTTTGCAGTGCTCAGCAGTATCACTGCCACGTCGTGACCCTTCTCTGCCTTCATTCTATTCCATAAACTATCTACTATAATTTCAAACAACCTCCTTTTGATTAAAAGCTCTTTCTACATGAATGAGGTGGACATATGACTTCCTTATAGTAGTCTTTGTATGTCACTGAATTAGAAGTATTTGTAAGACAGGAGCATGTGGTGTTGACAAAAATTTATTTATTTGGTCCTAAGGGAGGAGGTATTAAACTTTGGGGGAGTATTCTTTTTATTTTCCCTTGGCCCCTCCAGATCCAATCTTAACCCTCCTCTGCCCTGCTCTGTGACTGAAGAGGCTAACTCTTATGGACTGTATTAGTGGGCATCCTTGCCCTCTGACTTCTTACTGGCTTCACTGAGGTCAGGGGGTGTGTTATCCCAAAGGCAGAGTCCAAGAATAGGGTTTATGTGCAAGTGGCTTATTTTGGAAATGACAACAGGGAATAGGGATAAAAGAAGAGGGAGCATAAAATAAGGGAGGAAGCGAAGTCAGTAAGAAGACCTGAGAGTTGGCTACTGTGGTAAACAACTAGTGTCTAATCCCACTAGCTTAGTGGTTCTGAGAAGAAAACCATATACCACAGCATTTTTCACCAGAGGGATGCAAGGAAGAAGCAGTTGACAGTTGTTTCCAGTCTCCATTCCCTGAAGGTTGTCTCCTGGGCTGTTCATGGCCTCCACATTTATGGCTTCTCGTGGATGCGTGCTGAGCAGGCTGTCATAGGCATTAGAGAAGACCTGGGGCAAAAACCAAGGGAAGATCAGCACGCACATTAGTGCAGGCACTATCAGCCTGAAGCAGCTCCAACTCTGCATGAAAGTGTCCACCAGAGCAATGGTGGAGGTTAGAGGCGAGGGCATGCGTGTGTGAGTTGGTGTCCTGGAGGTCTTACATACTGTGAATTTATTTCACTGGCTCCCTCCAGGCTTGTTTGTTTTACACTTTCTACCATTATGCCCCTTTTGGGTGGTGCACAAGAGTGGGATCTGAGCCAATATCTCCATCTCTGAAAGTGTTATCAAGTAGGAGGCCCGAGATGCCAATATAAAACCTGGTTCTGGACTGAAGAATCTAGTACTCTGCAAAACCACAAGACCCAGAGGCCGAACATCATAAGTGGGAGAAAAAAACATAAGAAATGCCTATTCAAGATGAATTTGAAAACAAAAATTACAAAGTATGTGATCAAAACAATCGAGAAAGATTGCCTATGGACTCAATGAACAAAAGAATTTATTGCTAAGAAACTATGAATATTAGAACCATCTTTTAATAAGGAGTTTAATGATAAAGATGAAATCCTCAAAACAATAAAGGAAGATCTCAAATTCATAAGGAAAACAACCCAAGAAATTATGAAATAAAAACAAGTAGGTATGAACTGTGAACTGAAAGAGTTTGAGGGGGAGATGTCTTTTCTAAAGAAACTTTTTTTAAAAGAAGAACTCTAGCTTTATATAGATTGATTGCCAATATAGTTTCCCTTATACCCCATATCCAATTTCTTTATTATTAACATATTGCATTAGTATGGCAAACTTATCACAATTAATCAATCAATATTAACACATCATCATTAAGTAAATTTCATATTTACTCAGATTTCCTCAGTTTTCCCCTAATGGGATGTTCCAGAATCCCATCTAGGATATCAAATTATATGTTTTAGTTTTGTCTCCTTGGTCTCCTCTGGTAGACAGCTCAGTGAAGCTGGAGGCTGACTTAGAAGGTATTTAAAATGCAGAGGAACAATGGGATGGAAATGTGGCTCTTGGGCACTGAAATGCTATGGATGGAAGTGGACCTCTGAACCACGTGGGCGCAGAAAGACGTGTTACCTGCCAAAGCCAAGTGCCAAGAACTAAGAACCATAAGGGATTCTGAGTCACTGACGCTTGTTATCAATATCCTTACAATAGAGCTGACCAGAGAATTCAGCAATCCATAAAAGGAATCACACATCAAGACTAAGTGGAGCTGCTTCCAGGGATGCAAAATCGGTTTAGTATTAAGAAACCAATCAGTATAATCCCTTATAACAGTGTGAAGAAAAATCGCATGATATATAAATTGTTGCAGAAAAAGTATTTGACAAAATTCAACAGCCATTAATGATGAAAACTCTCAGGAAAATAGGAAAGGAGAAAACTTGCCCAACTTGGAAAAAAAAAAAAAGAGCATCTAGAAAAACACCTAACATTTTATTTAACTATGAAAGACTGAATGCTTTTCCTTTAAGATCAGCAGCAGGTAAAGAGTGCCCCCATTCACCATTTGTGTATAAATAACATAATGTTGGAAGTTTTAGCAAGTGCATGAAGGCAAGGGAAGGAAACAACAGGTATACATATCAGAAAAGAAGAAATAAAACTGTCCCTGGTTGCAGATAACATAACTGCCTGTGTAGAAAATCCCACGTATGCTACAAAAAAAACCTGGAACCAGTGAGTTCTGTGTGATCATAGATGCACAATAAATACACAAAGATCACTTTTACCTCTATGTACTAGAAATTGACACATCAATAGCAAAATTAAAGTTACCTTTACATTTATAATTACTCATAAAAAAGAGAAATATTGGGACACCTGGGTGGCTCAGTCGGTTAAGCGTTTGACTTCGGCTCAGGTTAGGATCTCGCGGTTCGTGGGTTCGAGCCCCGTGTCGGGCTCTGTGCTGACAGCTCAGAGCCTGGAGCCTGCTTCAGATTCTGTGTCTCCCTCTCTCTCTGACCCTCCCCTGCTCATGCTCTCTCTCTCTCTCTCTCTGAAATAAATAAAACATTAAAAACATTTTTTAAATAAAAAAAATTAAAAAAAGAGAAATACTTAGGTGTAAATCTGATAAAACCTATTAGGGCTTATATCCTGAAAACTATAAGATGCTGGTGAAAAATAAAACAAAACAAAGAAGGGCTAGAGAGATGGGGAGGTATCCTGTGTGTGTCTACAGGGTACAAGACTCAACCTAGTGAAATATCAGTTCTCCCAGATTTATTTACATATAAAACACAATTCCTCTCAAAATCCTAGCAAGACATTTTGTAGATATAGACAAAATTATTCTATAATTTATATGGAAAGCAACAGAACTAGAATAAGTGAAACAGTTTTGAAAAAGAAGAATAAAGTATGAGGAGTCTGTCTATCTGGCTTCAAGACTTACTATGTAGTTATAGTAAACAAGACAGTGTGGCCTCAGCAGCAGGGTCAAGGACACACAGATCAATGGAACAGAACAGAGAACCCAGAAATAGACCCACAACAAATATGCCCAACTGTTTTTGCCAAAAGCGTAAAAGTAATTCTGTGGAGGAAGGATAGCCTTTTAATGAATGGTGCTAGAGCAATTAGACATCAATAGCCAAAAAAAAAGAAAATGAGCCTTGACCTAAGCCTCATACCTTATACAAAAATTAACTAAAAATAGACCACAGACCTAAATATAAAATGTAAAACTATAAAACTTTTAGCATAAAAATATAGGGGAAAATCTCTGGGATCTAGAGCTTGACAAATAATTCTTAGACTTGACCCCAATAGTACAATCCATAAAAGGAAAAGCTGATAAATTGGACGTCAAAATTAAAACCTTTCACTCTGGGAAAGACCCTGCTAAAAGGATAAAAAGAAAAGCTATGTAGTGGGAGCAAATATTTGCAAGCCACACAGCCTATAAAGAACTAATATGTAGGGGGGTGCCTGGGTGGCTCAATCTCTTAGGCGTCTGACTTCGGCTCAGGTCATGATCTCATGGTCTGTGAGTTCTAGCCCTACATTGGGCTCTGTGCTGACAGCTCAGAGCCTGAAGCCTGCTTTGGATTCTGTGTCTCCCTCTCTGTCTGCCCTTCCCACTCTGTCTCTTTCACTCAAAGATAGACATTAAAAAGAAATTTAAAAAAGAATTAATATGCAGAATATATAAATGACTCTTAAAACTCAACAGCAGAAACATAAACCATATAATTAGAAAATGGGCAAGTGGCATCAAGAGATATTTCACGAAAGAGGATAAATGATAGCAAATAAGAACATGAAAATATAGTCAATATTATTGGTCATTAGAGAAGTGCAAATTAAAATCACAGTGATATATTTTCACACATCTATCAAAATGGCTAAAATAAGAAAAATAATACCAAATGCTGGTGAAGATGAGTGAGACTGGATCATTTATATATTGCTGGTGAGAATGTAAAATGATATAGCTGCTCTGGGAAACAATTTGGCAGTTAAAAAAAAAAACATGCAACTATCACACAACTCAGAAATTATACTCTGAGGCTTTTATTCCAAAGAAGGGAAGACTTACTTTCATACAAAACCCTTAACACAAATGTTGATAACATCTTTTTTTGTTGACAGACATAAACGAATACCAATCCAGACATATCCTTCAGTGGGTAAATGTTTAAACATGCAACAGTACAACCATATTATATAATACTACTCAGAAGTAAAAAGGAACATACTATTAATATACACAACAACTTGGATGTATCCTCAGAGAATTATGCTGAGTGAATAAAGCCAATCCCCAAAAGTTACATACTATATGATTCTGTTTATATAACATTCTTGAAATGACACAATTACAAAAATGGAGAAGAGATTAGTGGTTATGAGAGGCTTAAGGAGGAGGTAGAGGAAGGAGGGAGGTGGTTTGGGCTATAAAAGAGCAAGGTCAAGAATGTCTGTGGTAATGGAAATGTTCTATATCTTGAGTGTATCAATGTCAGTACCCTGGTTGTGATATTGTACTCTAGTTTTGCAAGATGTTGCCATTGGTGGGAACTGAGAACATGGGCTCTCTCTGTATTATTTCTTACAACTGTGTGTGTGTACACACACACACACACACACACACATATACGTATGTGTGTATATATATAAGTATGTAATTATCTCAAAATAAAAAGTGTAACTTAGAAATAAATAAAAACAGAGCTGAAGGTGTTTCTGCCTGTATAGCAGTCTAGCTAATGGTTTTTTCCATTTCTGTTTGAGTGTATAATTCCATTCCTGCTTATATCCTAGTTTCTGCTGCCTCAGAGATCTTACATATGAAAGAACACAACTTATGTTATATTGAAATAGTTTTTGTATTTATAATTGTGTGAAATAGTTTTCGTATTTATAATTGTGTGTGATCAAACTAGAACCTAACTCAAATGTGAGTGTTCAGTAATTGAATGCATGTGAAAATACCAGCGTCTGGCACACAAAAGTGTGTCATTATCATTTGTTGACTTAATGTATTCACAGAGGGTTGAAGGAAGCTATCAACCATTAAGGTCTTCTTGTGAATTTTTTTATTATGCCAGCCCCTTTGCAAAATGAACTCTAGCATCTTGTGGCTGTGTGATCTGGCACAAGTTACTTAAGCTCTGGTTTTTGGTCTCCTCATCCATGAACAGGGATTTTTTCCTCAATGGATATAAAGTGCTTAGCTTAGTACTTTTCACAGAGTAAGTATTTCAGTAAGTGCAAACTGTTTATGAATATCGGTGTCATCATGATCACAGGCAACCCCAGAAAGGATACGTATAGAAGGAAGATCAAAGAAGGGGAGCCATCTAGAAGCCACCGGTGGGGTGTGTGGAGTTGAGCCTTGGAAAGAATGAGGTTGGGAAGGAAGAGATGGGTGGGAGGAAGCCATATCAAGGACTGGGATGGGAAAGACAGAGGCTGGAAGATATTGGTAGTAAGTTTATTGCCTTTCTATTACTATTCAGCACCAACAGATTTTGTATTTCAAACCCAGATATTTGAATGCATTCCCTTCTTCTGCAGCTAATTTTTAACATGTTTATTTATTTTTGAGAGAGAAGGGTGGGGAGCAGCAGAGAGAGAAAGAGAGAGAGAGAGAGAGAGAGAGAGAGAGAGAGGATCCCAAGCAGGCTCTGCACTGTCAGCATAGTCTGATGTAAGACTTGAACTCCTGGACCAAGAAATCATGACCGGAGCTGAAGTCATACCCTTAACCAACTGAGCCATCGAGGTGTCCCTCTTCTGTAATGAATTTGAAGAGAAAATGGCCTATTTTGAGTTTTCAAAATTCACTTACCACATATTGGGTATGCGCCTGGGGCCTTCTGAGTATTTTGTTCCACTGTCATGGCCATGGAATTTGGAGCTTTTGGAGATTTCCATTCCAATTTCCACCCTCCATAAAAGGTCCCATTTGTAACAAGGGTTTGAAGGCTAATCTGATGAAATGAAGACAGTAGAAACAGTGTGGCTTTGAACAGGTGGTTAAAAATCCCTAAGCTCCAGCTTTTTCATTTGTAAAGTGGGTGAAAGTACTATCTTCACTAGGAGGTTAATGTGAAGGTTATTCGGCTAACCCTGTCAAGTTAGCATGATTTCTGACACGTATCATATCCCCAATAAATGTTGCCTTTACTAGAACAGACTAGACCTAAGGTTCACATCCAGGCTTGCAGGCGTGCCTGTGACCACCAAACATCTTCATCTTTCTCTTTTTACTGTCTTCACGTATCTAGTTTCCAGATCTTGTGCAATCTATTTTACATCTTGAGTCTCAGTTTCCTCATCTTGGTGGGAGTATTAATACAGTGTCGCAGTCAGAAGCAGGGTCCCTGGAGTCAGGCAGATTTGCACTCAAAACCCCACACCACTTATTTATTAGCTGTGTGACTTGAATAGGTCCCTTAGTCTCTCTGTGCCTCGGCATTATCATATGCAAAGTGAGAATAATAATACTGTTTATCAGGGGTGACATGGAGCCCAGCAATGGGGCTCTGTGCTGACAGTGCAGAGCCTGCTTGCGATTCTCTCTCTCTCTCCTCTCTCTGTCTCTCACTCTTTCTCTCAAATAAATAAATAAATAAACTTAAAAAAAACTATTAAAAGGTTAATAGTATTTATCTAATCTGCTTGTTACGGGAATACACAATGCCAGGCATGTAAAGCCTTGTGTGTAAGCGCTCAAAATTCCTCTTTTTCCCCCTTCTCCTTCCCGTACAGTGACTGGCACTCCACTAAGAGTAGCTGTTATTATTAAATTTCTTGTTCACAAGAGCAATATACTGACAAGATACATGAATATGAAAAATCTGTAAGTGATTACAGAGAAGAATTTACTTCTGCTGCGTTTCCAGGCTCTGCAAGGTCTGCTTTCCCCTACCTACTCTGAGATCTTGGAGGAAAATGACAAATCTCTAGTATTTATTTCAGTGTCCCCAGCGCATTTCCCACAGTGTCTGGGAAAGTATGAAATGGGATCTGTTGGAGAACGTGTGGAGAGAAGAAACATAAAAAAAACAGGAGATCAGGAGATAAGGCTAGCACTTTGAGTCCCTCTGGGGATGCTCCTCTCCCCTTCAACTTACACTTCCCCAAACAAATTAGAAAAAGGATTAATCTTGTTGAAGAACAATTCCCCAATGGGTGTACTTACCTAGAGAGCAAGATGGTCTGTGTCAGAGAATGCCAATGTACACACCATCTCTCACGGCACATCTCTTGTGCAAAATGGTATTTGCCAAACTGTGGGGAGATGGGCTCAAGCTCCTATCTAGACATTGATGCCTCCAACTCAGGATGTGAGATCATGAGGCCAGTTTGGAATAAGAAGCAAGTCTCTTTGAGCACCCCGATCTCTATTTAGGTGACAGCTAAAATCCAGTGAACTTTCTAATTTGTTGTAGAAGAATGGAGCGTCTTTCCATTCTTGGAAAGTGTCTACACACCATCTCTCACAGCACATCTCTTGTGCAAAATGGTATTTGCCAAACTTACTTGGTAAGTACTGTCTCTAGAGGTAATTGGATGAACAGGCACACCATCCAACTTCACTGTTGGGTAGAAAATACTTTACATGGGGCGCTGGGGTGGCTCAGTCGGTTAAGCGTCCAACTTCGGCTCAGGTCATGATCTCACGGTTCGTGGGTTCAAGCCTTGCATTGGGCTCTGTGCTGGCAGCTAGTTCAGAGCCTGAAGCCTGCTTCAGATTCTGTGTTTCCATCTCTCTCTTCCCCTTCTCTGTTGGCACTCTGTCTCTGTCCCTCTCAGAAAAAAAAAAAAAAGAAAGAAAAGAAAATAGTTTACAGATGTACCTTAAAACATTATAAGATGTTCCAAGGTGTATTTTCCAAAATCTCAGCTGCCTGGCTTTTCTAATTAATATTTACTTGAAGTTTCAAGTCAGAGAAACTTACATTGTTATATATGTTAATTAATAGAAGTCTAACTTTAAGTTTCAATTATTATTAAAGCTGTGTCCATAGTTGTAAGAGTTATAATCTTTTAAATTGTAGTAGAGCTTATTGAGAGATACTATATTACTATCTGTACCTTGATGTTATTACCATATTCCTGCCATTTGGTGTATGACAGACACCCAGGTGCTAACATAATGCAGTTTATCTTCAATCTCAGGTGAGTAGGGGAAAGCACAGGAACAGAGCCAAATAAGGGGGTGTTTCTAGGGCTAAACCTCATGTCTCTGAACTACTCTTCCTAATACTTGCCTAACTCCTTCCTCAAGCCTGTTCTAATAATTTTCCGGAACATAGCAAGTGGCCAAATATTTATGAAATGATTGCTTTTCCAACAAGCTGAACATATCATTGATTCCTGATTCTGATGGATCTGAGGACTGTCTTGGATCCTGGGGACATAGCCATCATCAGTTCCCACATGGGTCTCATGAGTGATACAGATGCAGGTCATGATGTGTCCACTAAGAGAAGGCAAAGCAGCGAGGACAAGAAAAGGGGAAATGGTACATCCCAGCTCAAGGGAGCCTAGGGTGGAGAGGAAGCTAATTGATGGGAGGCTTCCTGGAGGAGGTAGCCAATGGAGCTGGCACTTGAAAACCTCCATCACCTGGCAACCTCAAGATCCAGTTAGATCTCCAATCTCACTATCTGGCATGCCCAGTTTGCAATTTGCACCCTAGAGAAGCATGCAGTAGGCTGTTTTGAACCCTTTGCTCACTCTCCACTCTCCCTGAAATCTCTGTCTCACCTCTATTCTCTTGGGTAAGTCATACATATTCTTTAGACCTAATTTCAGTTTTGATCTCTTCCATTCCTTCAGTAATTGGATTGGGTTGCTTACCTTGCTCTGTACTCCTGTGGCCCATTGTATATACCTCATTCTTACTTGGCCATGGCGTTGAAATTACCTGTTGAATTTACCAATTCTAGGCCAGTCTGTTCCTAGAATTGGCCATATATACCTTTTCTTTTTTTTCTCTCTCTCTCTCTCTGTCTCTCTCTCTCTCTTATTGACACACATTGTCACTGTAGTTTCAGGTGTACAGGATAGTGATTCAACAATTTTATATCTTCTGCTGTGTTCACCATGAGTGTAGCTACCTACAACCATACAACACTATTAGAGTATCACTGATGATATTGCCTATACTGTGCCTTTTAGCCCCATGACTCATTCATTCCATAACTGGAAGTCTGTATCTCCCAACCCCATTCACCCATTTTGCTCATCCTCCCAAACCCATTCCCTCTGGCAGCCACCAGTTTGTTCTCGTATTTGTGGGTCTGATTCTGCTTTCTGTTTGTTTTTCATTTGTTTTTTTAGATATCACTCATGAGACAAGTCCTATGGTATTTGTCCTTCTCAGTCTGATTTGTTTTACTTGACATGGCCCTCTAGGCCCATCCGTAACACCTACCAGAATGGGTAACATCAAAAAGACAAGAAATGACAAGTGTTGGTGAGGATGTGGAGCAAAAGGAACCCTTGTGCACTGTTGGTGGGAATGTAAATTGGTGTAGCTATTGTGGAAAACAGGGTGGAGCTTCCTCGGAAAATTAAAATTAGTAATAACATATGATCTGATAATTCCTCTACTGTGTATTTACCCAAAGAAGAGGAAAAATGAATTCAAAAAGATACATGTACCCGAATACTAACTGCAGCAATATTTACAATAGCCAAGGTATGGAAGCAGCCCAAGTGTCTGTTGATAGAGGAGTGGTTAAGGAAGATGTGGTACACACACATACTCATCTTCCCCTCTCCATATCTATCTATTTATCTGTCTGCCTAATCTTAGTATCTACCATTAAATGCTTAATAAACATTTTCAAATTGAAGGGCAGTGTAACTTTATGCCAAAACTCACCTAAAAAATACGCAACCTTGATTAATGTCACCTAGAGTGAACTTGAACTTTATTCCAGAAGTGATTGGAAAGCCTTACTTTGTAACCCCAGAATGTAGTGTTTCACACAGGCTGTTGCTTACCGGGAGCCCACAACAATGCGTAGTTGTAACAACTTTTGCTGACATGGCTATTGCTTCAAAATGTTGCATGCTGTCACTGGTATTCAATGTTTTGAGTGCCGTCCTTCCATGCCTATAGATAACACATTCTTTTCGCTGTTCTGTCTTCTGAAAAGCTGAGGAGATGGAGGTGCTCAGGGAGATCAAGGGCTACTATAGAATCTGAAACAGTTAATAACAAGCAGTTTTAGCAGCTGTTCTTTTGCAAATTGACTGTATGGTGTTGATTTGAAGATAGACACACAGATCCATGGATCAGAGTCCAAAAATAGACCCCCATTTGTGTGATCAATTTAGTTTTGACAAGGACACCGAGGTAATTCGATTGGAAAAGATAGTCCAACAAATAGAGCTGGGCTAACTGGGTATCTGTATGAAAAAAAATTAACCATGGACTTATTTCACATCATCCACAAATATTAACTTGAATTGATTATATACCTAAAGGTAAGTACTAAAATGATTAAACTCGAAGAGACAGCAGGGGTAAAAAGTCTTTGTGACACTCACTGGGTAAGGCAAAGATTTCCTGAACAGAACACCAAGTACAGAAACTCTAAGGAAAAAAAAGATAAAATAGATTTTATCAAGATTACAAATGGTTTTTTTTTAAAGACATAGCTAAGAACACAAGAAGGCAAGTCACAGACTGGTAGGAATATTTTCTTCAACATATATACAACAAAGGGCTTAATTCAGACTGTACGAAGAAGACTCATCACTTAATAATAAGATAACTCAGGTTTAAAAAAAAAAAACCTAAAAACTAAACACAAGAAGTTGAACTAATGATGCACAGAAGAAGATAATGGAATGGCCAATAAGCACATAAAAAGATGCTCAGCATCCCTAGTAATCCACAAAATGCAAATTAAAACCATAAAGAGATAGATACTACTTCACATCTACTAGAAGGATTACAGTAAAAAGATCAACAATACAGCGGGTGGTGACAATATAGAGCAGCTGGAACACTCTCACACATTGCTAGTGGAAGGCAAAATGGTATAGACACTCTGGAAAATAACATGGCAGCACCTTATAAAGTTAGCTGCATTTATTAGATGACTCAGTGATTTCACTTTTGGGTATTTATTACAAGAGACATTAAAAGACATATTCACATAAAAATGTGTGGACATTGTTTATAATAGCCCCAAACTGGAAGAAACCCAAATGTCCCTCAACTGATGAGTGAGGAAACAAATTATGTACCATGGAGTACTAGACTGCAATAAAAGGAGAATGTCATAGTGGTAAATGCAGCCAATGTGGATAAATCTCAAAAACATAATTCTAAGTGAAAAAGTCAAGCACAGACTATTATGTACTGTATGTTCCCAGTTACATGAAATTCGAGCAAAGGCAAAACCATAGTCAGAAGAAGCCGGAAGAATGGCAGAGGAGAATAAGTATGGCAGGCAGAGATGAACTTTCTAGAGCAAGGGAACTGTTCTATGTCTTGATTGTAATGGTGATTAAGATCATATACAATTACCCAATCCATCAAGCTATACTTCTAAAACTTATGAATTTTATAATACCGCTATAAAAAACAGAAAAAAGAAAACATCACAAGCTAACACTTACTGGAAAAATGAACATTTAGGGGAAGAGACAAGATATTAATGTGCAGAACACATATGTGAAAGGGAAGGTTAGGCAGTGATGTAATAGAATGCAGCAGCGTGATCCTCAATGCTCTACTTCCCTGGGTTTGCAAAGCAAACCTGACGGCAGCATGGCTGTTGCATGACCTCATGTCTGGAGAGAGAGGGAACGTGTGTTTCTCAAGGCCAGTACACAGTGAATGCTTTGTCATCTGGTAGAGAGGGTTAAAAATATTGACACTACCAAGATTAATACTAACCAGTGATTTACTTGTTTGGTGCATAGATTTTGTAGTGATTACTTAGCAGGAGATGGCATTTAGCTAAATTAGCTTGTATATAAATACTTCATTCTTTAAAGATTGAGGTCAAGAAAAGACATATGTAGGATTTGGATTTTGGGCTTGTGTTGTGCAGGAAATTTCTCGACTGTACCAATAATAAATGGGCTTCTCAATACATTTGTTGGATGGTTCCCACCTTGGGTATAGCAAACACTTCACATAATTGGCAATAATAATAAAAGGCCTAAAGGTGATATTTCAATCCTTGAAATTCGTGACTACAGAGAATTCTCGGTGGCAGATACCTTTGAACAGGCCAGACATGGTACTGGATGCTGGTTATAAGATGATGTGAAGACGTGTTGCCCATCGTCTAGAAGAGAGATTGGCACACTATTTTTGTAAAAGGTTAGGTAGTATGTGGGCCACATGGTCTCTGCTGGAACTATTCAACCCCACCATGGTAGCATGGCAGCAGCCATAGGGAATCCATAGCTGTAATCCAGCAGAACTTTACTTGTGAAAACAGGCCATGGGCTGGTTTTTGGACCATGGACTGCAGCTTGTTCACACCTGGTCTTGAGGGGTGATAAGCATTAAATGAATAAATACATATGAGGCATATCATCATGTATTGTAATCAGTGCCATGATAGACAAGAGGTTCCAGGTCTAAGGAACTTAGCTCCTGACTGGGTAAAGGGAGAGAAAGTGGAAAGGAGGCCAACAAGGTAGCAGCATATAGTACAATATATCATCTTGACCCCAAGTCATCAGTAAAGTCTACACTAATCAAGAACAGTTTGTGCTAGGAGAGTTTCTTGTGGAAACCTGTGGCTGAGCTTGATAGTGCTCCCTGGTTGACATGGGTTGACCCAAGCAGAGCAGATGGAGAAAATGATGAGGAGGCCCCCAGATGACATGGGGGTTGCATATATGTTTACCTGTGCTTAGGAGAAAAATCTAGAAAAGTATACAAAAGTGAGTAGTAATTACCCCTGGGGAATGTATTTTAGGTAGGCAGGTAGTAGGAGACTACTTTGTAATAGGTACTTCTTCCATGTCGTAATATTTTACCATAAACTTGTATTACTTCTAAAAACTTAATAGAGTGACAAAAACTGTCTTTTCACAGGCCCTCCCTTCCATCCTTCCTCCCTCCCTCCCCTTTCTTCCTTTCTCTTTCTTTCTTTCTTTCTTTCTTTCTTTCTTTCTTTCTTTCTTTCTTTCTTTCTTTCTTTCTCTCTCTCTCTCACTCTTTCTTTATCTCTCTTTCTTTTTTACATATAATTTATTGTCAAGTTGGCTAGCATATAGTGTATATAGTGTGCTCTTGGTTTTGGGGGTAGATTCTTTCAAATGGATTTCCCAGCACTGACAACAGTACAAGGTCTAGATAAGGACTCTGAAGACATCTCAAGAGAGACATCAAGTCCTTTTAAGTCAGCTCGCAATTACATCTCGTTGCACAGGATGCGCACGTGTGCACATGCACGCATGCAGAACTCCAGATGGATAATGATCAAAATACAAAAGGTTAAAATACAAAGTTTTTGGAAGACAGTGTAGAAGAATGTCAATCTGACCTTGGTAAGGATAAAGTTAAAAAGGTGACTACCGGGGCGCCTGGGTGGCTCAGTCGGTTAACCGTCTGGCTTCGGCTCAGGTCATGATCTCACGGTTTGTGGGTTCGAGCCCTGCATCGGCCTCTGTGCTGACAACTAGCTCACAGCCTGGAGCCTGTTTCAGATTCTGTGTCTCCCTCTCTGACCCTCCCCTGTTCATGCTGTCTCTATCTCTCTCTCTCAAAAATAAATAAAATATTTAGAAAAAAATGGTGACTACCTCTGACTGCATTGAATTAGGAACATCTATTAATTAGAGTGAAAATGCAAACTATGGAAATATGAATATATATTCAAGACATATTATTGACAAAGGGCTCATATCCAAAATTACACTCTTACCAATCAGTAAGTAAAACAAAACTCACTACAAAAATAGAGGAGAGATTTAAGAGGTATTTCACAAAAGAGGACATCCAGGGCGCCTGGGTGGCTCAGTCAATTAAGCATCCGACTTTGGCTCAAGTCATGATCTCCTGGTGTGTGGGTTTGAGCCCCGCATCGGGCTCTGTGCTCACAGCTCAGAGCCTGGAGCCTGCTTTGGATTCCGTGTCTCCCTCTCTCTCTACCCCTGCCAGGCTCGTGCACTCTCTCTCTATTTTCTCAAAAATAAATAATAAACATTTAAAAATTAAAAAAAGAAAACATTTAAGAGAAAGTCCAAATGGCTAATAAGCACATAACTAATAAATGTGCTCAACCTGATCAGTAATCTGAGAAATGAAAATACCACAAGATTGGCAATAAAATAAAGGCTGTCAGCATAGAATACACTAGGATGTGGGAGATCAGCACTTACATAAATTGCTAGTGAGTGTATGAACTGGTACAACCACTTTAGAAAACAGATTGCATTATTTAGTGTGTCAAGTTCGTGTACCCTATGACCCAAGCAATTCATTCCTGGGTAATATTCTCTCAAAACTGGGGTGTGTGTACACGAGGAAATACAGTAATGTTTACAGTCGCACAATTCACAATAGCCAAACCCTGGAAGGAATCTGAATGCCCATCAACAATTGTTTTATATTTGTATAATAAAATACTGTCCAACAGTGAAAATGAACCACAGCTACAGACGACACAGGTGTATATTATAAAAAATAGTGTAGATTAAAAGCAGAGATATAAATACATAATTTCGATTCCCTTTATTAAAAGTTTAAGGGGGTGCCTGGGTGGCTCAGTTTCAGCTCAGGTCATGATCTCATGGTTCAGTTTGTGGGTTTGAGCCCCACTCTGGGCTCGCTGCTGTCAGTCCACCTGTCCGCACAGGGGGAGCCTGTTTGGGACCCTCTGTCTCCCTTTCTCTGCCCCTCCCCCGCTGGCGCTCTCCCAAAAATAAAAAGATAAAATAAAAATTTGTAAAAAACCGTACTGTTTTGGAATTCATGCTTGGATGCTAAAGCTATACAGAAATGCAAAAGCTTGGCAGGTGTTTGCTTCCAAGAGGTCAGGAAGGGTGGTTATGCCTGAGAAGATACAGAGAGGTTTCTGGATGCTGTCAATTTTCTATCAAATTTTTTATTGCAGTAGAATATACATAATACAAAATGTAACCATCTTAACCATGTTTAAGTGTACAGTTCAGTGGCATTAAGTAATCTCCACTGCTGTACAAACATCACCACCATCCATCTATAGAAATTCTTTCATCTTCCCCAACTGAACCTCTGTACTCATTAAAATGGTAACTCCCATTTCCTTTGGTCCTCAGTCCCTGAAAATCACCACTCATTCTACTGTCTCTATGAATTTGACTCCTCTGGGTACCTCTTGTGATGAAATCATACAGGCTTTGTCCTTTGCGACTGGTTATTTCACTTAGCATCCTGTCTTCAAGGTTCACCATGTTGTACCCTGTGTAAGAATGTCTTGCCTGGTGAGGCCAAATGATATTCCACCGTATGGGTCTACCACATTTTCTTTATCCATTCATCCATCGGTGGACACTTGTGCTGCATCCACCCTTTCACTACTGTGAATAATGCTATGATGAACATGGATGTACAAATAAATATCTGTTTGGGTCCTTGCTTTCAACAGTTTTATTTGTTGACAAAAGCTTTAAAATTATTCATACTGCCAATTAATGCTTAATCCATTTTCCATGTGTGCATTACATTTCACAAAAAGATTTTAAAAAATCCTATAGACCTGGGATTCAGTTACCATGGAAACTCTCTGATTCTGTTTTTGCCTTTTTTGCTATGACCCTTTCTCTCGCTCATCCTTTCTATTGAAGTAAGGGTGTTTTCTTGCCCTTTTAAAAAGAAACTTTTTAGCGGGGTATGAAACCTACAGAAAATTGTGCAAGTAATAAACATCGATGTGACAAATTATTCACAAAATGAACAGCCTAGTTTGAGTATACATGTTAGGTACATGAGTGGGGTGTGTCTGGAAACAAAATATGCACATTTCAGGAGGTCAACAAAGTTTTAAACTAAAAAGCAAAGAGCTCCTTAGATGTAAGGAGGTGAATAACATGTAAAGTGTTAACACTTGGAGTCGTTGCCTCTCGGGTGTATCAGTTGGGGGTGAGAAGGGAGTGGGGCAATATTTTACTTTGCATGAGTTATATATTTCACTTTAAAAAACATATACATATTATATATTGCATTTTGAAAAATAAGTTATTTACAATAAACTAATCAACATCTATAATCTCTCCTCCTCCACTCCAAACAAGACCTTTGTCATCATTTCAAATGTTCATCAGGGACTTGCTCTGTTTTGCTTAAATTATCTTGACTTTTCATATTACCTTGATAATGTTTTAAATTATGTCTCTACTATTTGGGCTTATTTGCAAATTATGTTAAATTTTTTAGCCACATTGTACTTCCTAACTGTACATTAAATGGGTATCTTTACTCACATCATTATCTACTATCCCATGTTATGATTCTGACACCAATTGCGTGTTTTTTTTTCAACACACCACCCTGACTTCAGATGGATGCCCTACAGTTCAACTCAATTCAAACACTATCTGCTTGGAGATAGCATCAGATGCCGCAGATTAAGGATTTGGTCCTGTAAGACTTCACCCCTATTCCCATTTCAGACATCAATGTCCAGGCTGTCACCTGTGCTTCTGACCAACTGGCTATAGATATATTGGAGGTCCAATGACCTCCTCTTTGGGTTTGACTCAGTATCCGTTTCTTTTAAACAGTTATAACCTAGTGACAGCCAGATGGAAGAGATGCATAGGGCAAGGTATGAGGAAAGAGTGTGGAGCTTCCATGCCCTCTCTGAATTGAGCTACTCTCCCCAAACTTGCACATGTCCACTGACCTGGAAGTTCTCTGAACCCTGTCATTTTGCGTTTCTATGGAAGCTTCATGACTTTGGCGTGATCCATTCAACCTCCAGTCCCAGTCCTCTTCCTGGAGGTGAGTGAACGGGTGGAACTGAAAGTTGGTTGGTTCCCTGTTTCCCAAAGCCACCTCTCTAACCAACTCAGGTGTGGTTGAGGGGTTTGTTACGAATATCAAGACACCTTTATCCTTCTTATCACCTAGGAAATTTCAAGGATTTTAGGAGTTCTGTGCCAGAAACAGAAGGAAGACCAAATATATGTTGTAAATCAGAATAACACATGTCTCCCTGATTCTGGGCTACTTTCTTGCTATTCCTTCTTTTTGGTGAATAGATCTGCAAGGATTTTTCTAAGAAATAGTTTGAGGACTAAGTTAGGAGTTCTTTTAATTCTTCACTCATACAAAAACTCCAAATGCTAACTCTTGTGAGAAATTCTTCAGTAAATCATTTCAAAGCCAGGAAATCACTTTGGCAGTCTTTCCCTTTGCCCTTGCTACATATTAACTATGGTGTATTTTATATTTCATATTACGTGGAGTTTGACTTGAATTGACCTGGTTTTTCACCTACAAGGCTATAAAATGGCCTGGCACCCAAGGATCCTGCACAGTGTCCAACACTTGGTAAATATTCAAAATTTATTCTTCAATAGCAAAGCGATGAGGAGCACAGGAAGATAAATAATCTTTAGGTCACGTCAGCAACAGGGGAGTAAAGACCATGAGAAATTCCTGCTAAG
>NW_027551568.1:10764042-10829042 GCF_008692635.1 Crocuta crocuta | reverse complement strand
TCAGAGTCCTCAAGAAAAGGGCCAGCATTTAACACTGAGAAAGTAGGCAGGTTCCTAGAGAAAGAGCTTTCCCATGTCGTGGGGAAAAACCAAACCAAAACAAAACAACAATGAAGTGACTCTGTTCTTGCACTGGTCATCTTTTTATAAGATGTTTCACGTTCATAAATATCCACGTGATTAAAGGAGCACTTAGTTTAAATTTGGTAATTTTATTTTATTTTGATGTGTTCTTCAGAGGACTATAAACTGAGTGGTGTTTACCTATGTTTTTCAAAGATAGTTAATATTATAAATCTAACTGATTTATAAAACATTCTGCCCTCACCTTGGTGGAGTACCATCTTTAAAACAAGTGTGTGTTAATATTTGCGGGGGCAGCGGTGGTGATTGTGAGTGAGAAAGAGAAGGGCATGGAGATGAATGGTTTTCAATACCACCTGGGAGCCGGCTCAACCCTACACGGCTGCTGGTCAGGGCAGCACTTCTGTCTGTACCCTGCTAGTAACTACTTGGCACACACAGACCAGAACTGTGAATAATCTCATTAAGGGCATGTCTAGACTTTGGTGAATTTCTAAGACATAAAATCAAAAGCACACTGAGAAGGCCTGACTCAGGAGAAGACCTCAGACTCTACTCTGCTCGGAGCGCTACGCCTCTTAACCTTCCACGTCTGTCAGGTGAGAAAAATACTAGAACCTGCTTCACAGAGTTGTGAGGATTAGATTACACAGGTAAAAGCATTTAGGACAGCGCCTGGCACACAGCAGACTCTGTACCCCAGTGCTGCCTGCTATAATAACTTTCCACACGGAGGGCCACCACCTCTGTCTGACTGGACAGTGCCAGGCAGCCTCAGGCCTCAGCCTTTCCTGAGGACAGGAGGGAAAACTGGGTGTTTCAAGGGCTTGGTTAGAGGTAAAGTAGTGCTTGCCCAAGGTAAAAAATAACGATCCAACAATTTCTATTCTGAATGTGTGAATACTTGCAGGTATGCAGAAAATGAGTATATAAGGGTATTTTCTTTTTTTAAAAAAATGTTTATCTATTTTGAGATAGAATGTGTGTGTACTCACACATGTGAGTGGGGGAGAGGCAGAGAAAGAGAGAGAGAATCCCAAGCAGACTCTGTTGTCAGCACAGAGCCCCACGTGGGGCTCAATCCCATAAACTGAGATCATGACCTGAGCCACCCAGGTACTATTATAAAGGTATTTCCTGAAGCATTATTTGTAACAACAGCAACAACAAACAGGAAAAAACCTAAACGTTGATGACAAGAACTGTAAAATAAACATTTGATAGAGAGGTAATGGAATTAAGTGGTTGTTTTTATTTCCATTTCATGAACTAGGGCTGGATAAACATATTTTATGTACATTGAACATTTTGCTTTTCTTCACTATCTGTATCTTTTCCTGCTGGAGGCTTTTTAAAAAAGATAGTTTCTCTTTGCCAGTTAAAGGTTTTAAACTTTTTTTCCATTGGCTTTTGGTTTTTAAAAAGATCTTTAAGTGGTTCCTGGGTGGCTCAGTCGGCTAAGTGTCCGACTTCAGCTCAGGTCATGATCTCACCACTTGTGGGTTCAAGCCCCGCATCGGGCTCTGTGCTGACAGTTCGGAGCCTGGAGCCTGCCTCGGATTCTGTGTCTCCCTCTCTCTCTTTGCCCCTCTCCCACTCTCAAAAATGAATAAATGTTAAAAAAAATTTTTTTTAAAAAGATCAATGACCTTAATTAAAAAATTTTTATGCTCAATCTTTATCGTTCAACTATTATATGATATAGTATCATAACTATAATTAAATGACCAAAGAATATCTCAGAGTACCAAGAGAATTACTGGATTTCACGTTACTAGATGATAAACAAGACGGGCACGGGGAAAGCGTCTGCTCAATTCTTAGTTCCCAGGAGCTAGCAGAATCTCTAGCACAAAGCAGAAACTATATTTGAGGAAATGTGGTATGCTTATATGTGCTTTCTAAGTTTCTTTCTCATGATTTTATCTCTTGCCTTCACTGTAAGATTTTAAGCTAATTAAAGACAGAGTGTCGCTGTGTTGTTTACTTCATTTCCACAGAATCTCATAAAATGCCTGGTGCTCAGGACTTAAAGTAAAACTGTTGAATAAATCTTAAAGTGCAACGATTTCAGTTATTTTTATTTTAAAATTCTAGATATTATATTATGAAGCTCATCTACTCATCTTCAAAATCACTAACTTCAAACATAGAAAATTTGATTTCAAACTTACGATTTTAGAGAATAACCAAACCCTACTTTTGATTAATAATCTTTAAAAATTAATCTCTTGCATACGTGAGGAGTTTGAGTCTCATCAGTTCTGTACCTATCATTTTCTATTATGGTGATTTTCCTTATTTTACTTCAGAGAACCTATCTGTAATACTTTGTCATAATTAATGAAATAATAGTTAGTTATCCAACTTGGAGCATAACACAACCCCCTTTGGTAAGTACCAGAAGGCACAGTGAATGATATTACTCATGGAATAAGTAACATACAAAAATTACAATGAATTACACCTCTGTGGTGACTGCTTTCTAGCAATTGGGGAGATGGGCATTAAACCCCAGTGTGTTCATGAGCCAAAAAAGTAGCTTGAATAAACAATTTCGATCTTCTCCAAATCTTTGGGTTATCAGTTATAAATGTAAAATTAATCTCTTTTTCTGGTTTCATAACTATGTTCATAGTAGAGACATGAAAGGTATAAAGGTTAATTATTTAATATAGTTTTTTGGTATAAACAATACCAGTGACTTATAAAATTCTTAAGGCTCAAATATCTTTTATTTTAAGATTTAATTTTTAAGTACTCTCTACACTCAACCCTTAGATCAAGAGTCACATGCTCTACTGACTGAGCCAGCCAGGCACTCCTCAAATTATTTCAAATAGAGTTCAAAATATACCTTAGTAACACATACCCTAAAGAATAAACATTTCAATGCCCTTTTAAGAAGGCATGTATATGTTTTGAGTTGCTCTTTAAGAATCAATATTCTGCCCGAAATAATTGGTCCTTCACTATCATTTTGGAGACAAAAAAGGATGAGGTTTGACCCTGCACCAATTTTCCCTGTGCTTCTGCCTGTTAAATAACTACAGCTACATATAGTATAAGTAATTTCCTCAGTCAACAGGATCACTTCTCTTCAAAAGTCAAGGTTAGACTAGAGAGGTAGTCTCAAGCATGGCCACACATTAGAATCACCTGGGAGCTTTATAAATTCCTGCTGTCCCCCACCAATTACAACAGAATCTGGGAGTGAGGGGAAGGACCCAGATGTCAAGATTTTTCTAAATTCCCAGGTGACTTTAACATGCAGCTGAGGGTGAAAGCCACTGGATTAGAGAAACTCCAGTTCAACAAATTTTCATGCAAGTTGGAATTAAAGCAGAGACCCTCCACTTTTTTTTTTTTTGCAACATTTTAAGTAACAGTGCAAAAACAAACAAAAACCAAAAAAGCTTTGCATGTATGAACTCAAACTATGCTGTACTTTTTTTTGTTTAAATGGGATGGCTTGGCAATTAAATTGAGACTACTTTTAGAATCCATGGTCTAGTCAAGCCATATTCCTTAACCAGCTCCCCCTCCAAAACAGTCTTTTAATGTATAGATAGCTTTGGAGAAGAAACTTCAAGAAACTGTTACTGGGATAATAAATACCCACGTAAGCTATATCTACTAATTTGGATATTAAAAAGCTAATTCACCTCATATTCTTAGTATATCTCATCTGTACTATAAAGCAACCATGACTATTTTAGAATGCCACTTAGCTATATACAGGAACTATGAAGAGATTTTAGTATGAAACAGATTTGTAAGTGAACAATTGAGTTTGGTCACTCTTTTCCTTTATTTTGGATGGTAATCAGTGCTAGCAATTAGCAATTACTCAACGGGCTGGCTTTTAGTTAACATTCATAGGGCTTCCTAAAAAGTTCTTATTGTGATGACCTAAATAATGCTATTAAACAGTGAATGTTTTAAAGTTTAGGATACGTTTTTTAAAGTTTATTTATTTTGAGAGAGGGGAGGGTGCTGAGAGAGGCTGAGAGAGAGGGAGAGAAAGAATTCCAACCAGGCTCTGAACGGTCAGCAAAGAGGCCAACATGGGGCTCGAACCAAAGAATCATGAGATTATGACCTGAGCCAAAATCAAGAGTCAGACGCTTATTAAGACTGAGCCACTCAGGTGCCCATATGATAATTATTTTGCAGGTTTAGTTTATTTGCAGGTTTATTATTGTGTGTATTTAGGGAAATATACAAAGTGTATTTTTATTTTAAATTTTATGATAAATAAAAAATAAAAACACGTAAATAACACTCGCCAGGCCAAGCTCTAAGTGCTGCTACATATGTGAACTCATTTAATCCTCAAAATAACTGTGAAAGAGATACTATTATTGCTTTCTATCTGATAAGTGAGGAAAAGGAGGCACACTGAGGGTTAATTTCTTGAGGATTACAGAGCAAATGGTGGAAATGGGATCCTGGGCAATCTGGCTCTAGGGTACAAGCTCTTAAAACCAGCCCTGCCTCTACAGTAAGATGGATATCAACACTTCACTGGTGGATAAAAAACAAAAACAACAAACAAAATTTGACATGCTTTTACAGTCACATTTATATTTCGAGTATTGTATCTAAAGTTCAGAGTATGTTCAATGATTTTACATTTCAGTGATATATATTAAAAAATTTTTTTTTTAATTTTTTTTTTTTTTTTTTTTTTTTTGAGAGAGCGAGCGAGCAAGCGACCAGGGGAGGGGCAGAGAGACAGGGAGACACTGAATCCGAAGCAAGCTCCAGGCTCTGAGCTGTCAGCACAGAGCCCGATGCAGGGCTGAAACTCGTGAACTGTGAGATCATGACCTGAGCCAAAGTTGGATCCTTAACTGACTGAGCCACCCAGGCGCCCCAGAGATATTTTGATGTAATACTCTTTTAACTCTAAGAATTAAAAAAAAAAAAAAAAAAAAGTAAAATATAAAAAAATAAAGTGTTTGAATTATGTTACTGACTCAACACATTAGAGGATGTCAAATGATTTCCCAATATGCAACTTACGCGTTTATCAATATCCCCATGCTGAAGCTGAACGAACCGAGCACTGATGGCAGCAATATAGCTCTGCTGATTGGAGAAAGCGACTCGACCAGCACCTTTTGGGTATTTTAGCTCAGGATCTGTATCGATTCCTGCATAACAAACTCCACCATACAGCCGGTCCATGATCATAGCAAGTTCCACTTGAAAAGAAAAAGAAGTTCCCATCAAATGTGAGACAACACTGTAAATCAACAATATTTAAGTTCTTTCTTAAAAAGGAAAAGTCAACAGGATAGTTTCATGCTGTTTTCTAAATCCAATCCTTTCACCAGCATATGGGGCCCAACCTAACACTAGAGTTACCTGGCAATTCTCTTCTCTCCTTCGTGTATCACAAGGTTTTCATCTATACTGGGTTATTCCCCATCTTTAAAAAAAAAATCTCTTAACTCTATTTTTCTCTTTCTCAGTGACTGCTTAATTTTTACGCTCCCTCCCCTTTAGAGCCAAACTGCTATTTCTTTTCTCATACTACCCAATCCCTCTCTTTCCATTCCTTGTTCATCCCTTTATAACCAGACTTTAACCCCATGAATCCATTTTAATCGCTCATGCCATTGCCAAGTACAATGGTCAGTCTACCTGGAAGCAGCACTGAACACAGTTAAACTCTTCCTTCTCCCTGAAATTATTTCTCTATCTGGCTTCCAGGACATTATTCTACTAATTTCCCCCTGACCTCACTGTAATTCCTTCTTAGTCTTTCTTGCTGGTTCCTCCTCCACTCCTTGACTTTTCAATGTCAGAGTACCCTAAGTTTCAGTGCATGGATTTCTCTCTACGCTTGTGGCTTTGGTGGCTTCATCCTGTGTCATGGCTTTAAACACCATCTATGGGATTCCAGCTCCTAAATTCCTATATCCAGCCCAGGCCTCTTCTCTGGACTCCAAACTCATTTATGCAACCATCTCATGGACAACTCATATTGACATTTAACAGACCTTATCACACAGTATGTTCAAAATGGCACTCCTGATATTCCCCCATGCCATTAAATCTGCTCCAATGAGTTTTTGCTGACTCAGTTGGTAAGCAATACAAAAGATGAAGTTGCCAAGAGCCTTGGTTTCATCCTATTTTCTTTTTTCCCCACTGTACATGTAATCCTATGAATTTGATTTTCAAGACATATCTAAAATCCAATCTCATCTCCATCACTAACATCCTGTTCCAAGCTATTATTATTTTCTCTCTGGATCGTGGGAATAGCCTTATCTCTTTGCTTTTTGATTTACAGTCAAAACAGTAGCAAGGCCCCTCAAAATTTATTTTCAAAACAGCAGCAAGAGTAATTCTTTTAAAAAAGATATCAGATACAAATGGCTGTACCGAAATTTCTACTTAGCTCTAAATGGTACCACACACTTGCTTTCAAAACCAAGACCACAATCTTCCTTCTCAGTGTTCTCTATTTCACTATCTACGTAGTGGCTGAAGACTGAAAGCTGAGAGTCAGCCTTTGTGTTTACCTCACAAATGAACATGAACATGCGTGCATTCTGATCTCTCACCATTGCCACCTCCAATCCAAGCTCCCATTATCTGTCTCCTGTCCCACAAAGGTGGGATTCTAACATCATCTACCGGTATCTACTCCCAGCTCCACTTATCTAAAACTCTTCATTGGTTTCCCCTGGCTCTGAGGATAATGCCTAATCAGCTTATTAAACTTGTAGGACCAGATTCCTATTCACATTCTCAATGCCTTTGTGTCTGTCCCCTCCTTCCTTACACCCCTAGTCAGCCACTTTGGGCTTCTTTCAGTTCCTCCAATGCATTCCGCTTCCCTCCACTAATGATCTTTGAACATGCTGTTCCCTTTGTGTGAAACACAGTCTTCACAACCCTCCTGCCACCTCAACTCTTCTCCTTCCGTTCTTGTAGGCCAGCTAAAATACAAGTGTCTCTTAAAGATCAGATTGCACCACATTCCCGGGCTATATGCTCTTCTGTATTCTCTGTGGTCTTTCTTTGTAGCAGTTATGTTCTGTAAGTATTTACATGTGTGAATGGTTCTTTTAACATGCATCTCCAATACTGGAAGAGGACGTTCTCAGTGGTGGAACGCACTAACACACTTCACAGGGCATATGGGATCACAGAAAATGCTTGTATGGTGGGCATTGATGTCTATAATTATGTTCCTATTTGACATCTTCTGCTAAAAGTCTAGTTCCTGGTTACTGATAAACAGAAGTTTATTACTTATCAAAACACTATTTTCAAAAATCCCGTATTTCTTCAGATATCCGAATCAACCCACATAAAACAAATAGACCTCAAATTCTTCTATCTTAGAGAATTACACTTAAGAAGTCAGAAGCATTTTGATTCTTCTTATAGAGTCTGCTTGGAGTTAACTATTAATATTGATAGATAAATGTCCACTTCTCCAGTGACTTGATGGTTTCAAGAATGCTTCTGAGAATTCTGTAGTGAGCAACTACTGGAACATGAGGAATCTGCCCCCTGCCCACCCAATAGTGCCATGTATACAACAGCTCCCAGATGTTTACTGAATTCATAATAAAAAAAATTTTTTTTAAAGAAGCCGCATTTTTAACGTTCTACTTACCAGCCCTTAATGGCCTAGGAACACCTCCAACAAAAATTGTTTTTCGAGGATCCAAAGGCTGAGAACCATCCATCACAAAATCACTGTCACTTAAATTCCAAGGACGGATCTGAACCTATGAAGAAAATCACATTACTGCAATGGGTCTTACTCCCTCGATAGCTTATGCTGCTTTGTGCCAGTTAACAGCTGCCCTTTTATTTTTCACAAGTTTGGATAGCTGGATTTCAAAACATTTATTTTTTAAATCTAGATACTAAATATTACCCAGATTTTTAAAAACATAACCCTTAACATGGCAGTTTAACTTTTTTTTTTTTTTATCATTAACAATGATCTCAAAACAGTTTTTGGTAAACTTGCACTTGCAGCCTAAAGTTCAAATAGTATTTACTTACTGGTTTATCCTTGATGGTGGGGCTGGAAACACACAGATAGAGTTTTCCATCCTCTTCAATACAAGCATCAATCAGTGCCTGAACTGAGCTCTCTTCTTGAAAGAGAAGGAATGCATAGCCTGTAAAAACCATTAAAAATAGGACAATTATGTTAACGTAAGTGATTTCACCCCAAATTTCAGTACGGTTTGGAAAATACGTGTTACTGGAAATAAAAAAATTAACTGTCAAACAGAACTAGAACCATCACACTTTCTATAAGGAGAACATGATATCCTATGGAATACATACAAAAACAGATACTCATTAATTAGCTATCTTCTATAGAGTGGTTGCTATCAATACTGTGCTAAGAACTTTACATAATTATGTCATATGATTCTCACAACAAGTCTAAATTACTTGCCCAAGGTTAGTCACATAAGCAAGTAGCTGGTGGAATAATTTCAAACCCGGGACAGCCCCCACATCATACTGTCTTCTTAAAGAACTTAGCAAGTGGGGCACCTGCATAGCTTAGTCGGTTAAGCATCTGACTTTGGCTGAGGTCATGATCTCATCACAGCTTGTGGGTCTGACCCCAACATCGGGCTCTGTGCGGACAGCCCAGAGCCTGGAGCCTGCTTTGGATTCTGTGTCTCCCTCTCTCTCTGCCCCTCCCCCTCTCATGCTCTGTCTCTCTCTCTCAAAAAAAAAAAAGTTAAAAAAAAAAAAAAGAACTTGGCAAGATTAACGCATTGAGAATATTAGAAGCTGAAGATTCTTATCAATGCCCTCAGGGTAAGACACGTTCTGGAGCATACTTGGGACTAACGTATACTTGGAAAGGCCCACGAATTTCCCTTAGCAGGAGAAAAAGTCCACAGTCAGCGAGACCACTTCGAATACTAAGAAAACTGTCTTCAGGAGGTGTAATGAAATGGGTTCCTTCGGCGTGGGTTAGAACTTTAAATCAAGCCTCAAGTTGGATGAGGAGTGACACTCCTTTCAAATAGTCTGGAGACTATGTTTGGACTTTGCATCCAAGCTCTTGCTTAGTTTCCTCTACCTTTGGGAAACATGCCCTTCCTCCTCTTTTTGTGATAACTAGTGGTCAATCTTTAAGCAGAACAGATTTCATCATAAAAAGAAGGTACCAAAATTTACACTGCAAATTCACCATTACATGATTACTAGAAGTTGAGAACTAAATGACCAAAAACACTTCTTTGCCTTGGTAAGATTTCTATGCAAACGAACCTAGAGAACTGTAATCTGGTTCCAATATGAAGAAATCATCAGGAGGCCATGCACATCTGTTCCATCATACAAAGAATGGTAACTGTGAGGTCATGTTTTATGTTGAAATAAAAACACACATCTTTATTGCCAACAATGGCTGTAATTGCCACAAAGGTCAGACGTGACACAAAAGTGCTTCATTTTAATAAAATTATAATACCTGATTGCATAAATAAGTCATCAAACTAACCTATGCAAATAGAAACTTCCAAAGACCTGATTATGCAAGATTAAAAAAAAAAAAATCTTAGACCTTTTCAGTTGCTAGAAATAATTTAAATGTACTTGAGAAAATAAAAAATGAAAACTGGTTTAAAGTGAAGGCTTTATTTAATTTTGATACGAGCTAAGGATTTGAGAGTTATAGCTTTTGTAATAATTGAGAGGTTATAAGACCAATTTACTAAAATCGTATTTTAATTTCAGTATTTTTAATGTTAAGATTTGTGATATTAAATTTTGATATTAATATTTTCATTTTACTTAGTTTTAAAGTAATACTTTACATTCAGTATTCTTAATATTGCTTAATTATTTGCCTGATTATTAGGGAAGAAATGTTTGCATCACAAAACTAATTAAGCAGTGTGGCAGGTAATCTATGATCTAGCTAAAGCAAAGCCTTTAGTATTAAAATACTCCTACCAAACACATACTATACAGTGAGTTAATACCCACATAGGGTGAGCCTCATTCACTGTAAAGGAAACACATGTACATATGTGGCTCTATCCAAGGGCTCATGGTGCTGCCTTAATTACAAGGCAGCTTCGCTAACTGGATGCTTCTATATCAGTGTTTTCCAAACCATGGAAAATGAATTACAGCAATGACAACACTGCTGAGAGAACAAGGCTTGGGAACGCTGGTCTTTGGTGATGACAAATAACTACAGTTGTACCAAAAGAACTGTGATTTGCCAGTGCTACTTTTTTGAGTTTTGTTTTGTTTTGCTTTCCAGTTTCAGAAAATAAACCAACCATCACCACAAAAACCACAACGACAATGACAATGGCAACAAGAGCAACAAGGACAGCAACTATTCAGTTGGATTAGACTTGTGACAACGCCTCTCTCCAGGCTTAGAGTCCACTATCCTGTTATATGAAAAAGAAGCTCAGGCAAAAATGTACACCTGTCTCCACAAAAAGCAATTCTCCTTCCTTTCTAAACTGTGTTTCAATTCCTTTCTGGAACGTTGTTCAATTCCTTGATGTCTACCTTTAGATTTTGTTCAAAACTTCTCAGTGAGGCCTTAATTACCTACTTCAGGTCAAAGGACTCTCTCTATTCTACAGTTATTTATTGTTGTTTATATCATTTGTTAGTCAATTATCATTGTGTGAATTACCAAGAATACAAAGATGACTAAAGGCATAGTCCTATAGACTAAGGCAAGAAGTGGATATTAGTAAAATTGTCACAGATTTGCAAAATCACTGCAGCTATGACTACTGGTATGAAAGGACTGAGCAGTACTGGGAGAGCCTAAGACAGGAGGATTTGAGCTGTTAGGTGGGTCCTGAAAGTTTCCTGTGAGCAGCCAATATTTAAACTGAGCTGAGCAGGGAGTAAGTAGATAAAGACCCACGAGAAGAGCCTTCAGGGAGAGACAACATCATACATAAGGGCCCTGAGGAAAAAAGTACAAGTTTTTAGAACCAGATGGGAGACAGAAGCCAACAGTGGTAGAAGAAACTAGAGAAATAGGGAGGCTGGGCAGGGCAAATGCATTTTTGCCTTTTTTCTAACAATAAAAGAAACCACTGAAGGGTTTTAAGTCAAGGGTCAAGGGAATAGCACTATTAGATGAGTTTTCAGGAAGATTATTCTAGCTGTACTGTGGGAGAAAAACTGGAGCTAGCCAAAGGTATGGACAGACTAGTCACATTCCTGAAGTGGGCCATGGTAGTGGTAACATAGGCAGAACATTGGAAACTAACTGGCATTTTTATTGAACACTCAGTTAAGTTTTATAAAAGGACAAGGGAGTAAAACAATGGACAACAACAGATTACAACTCAGCTAACAAATGAACGTCTAGATCTATATGAAGTTAATTTTCTTTCTAAAACAAGCATCAGGACCTCCAAGTACAGTAAACTCCAAAACTGGGTGAAAATTTAGGCTTACGTAGAAAAAGGTACATTGCTTTAATCAGATTCTTAGAGTGGCCTGGGATTCAGAATCCCTACTCAAAAGATACTCTTGATTCTTTAAGATCTTAAGATGTAAAACAAGAATCACTGAATTATTTCATTTCTCTAAAAATCTACATGAACTAGTGATGGAGGTTCTAGACTTCTCAGTGACAAAAAGTGGAGATGGCCCATATAGTTCATTACCAGAAATCTTTAACTAGTTTTTGTATGCCAGTAACTAATCTAACATGTTTCCTTTCCCAGAGCCAAAATCAGACCATTTAACACGTTTACTGGAGTCTCTTTTCCAGGCTTGAAAATTCATCCAGCCATGAGAAAGATAGTGTTTTTCCCCCTAAAATTGTATTTCAATGATGTTCAAAGAAAAGTCTTCGTTTCTCAACTTCCCTCTTTCATTTTATTCACCTTCAGAGAATCTGCCATTAGCAACCTGACTGGATTCATGCTGAATTCTCCCCTCCCCTCCCTGCTCATCACGGGCAGATCCTAGCAGTAAGTCACTAGCACAACTAGGTATCCTCCTCACATGTGATCTCTTCATATAATGGGGTTTCTGGAGCAGACACTTTCTCCTTTTGCTAAATTCACCAACAGAGTATTACTCTGTTGTTATCTGCTCTAATTTGGAACACTTGAGTAAATCTTGCAGTATTTATACTATTCATGTGTTTATACACATTTTTTCTCACTTCACATAGATTTCAATTTCACTGTGTAGAGGAACACATTTTTATATGTCTGTACCCAAGTTACTTAGAAGGATGCTTCAGACGGAGAAATTACTCAAACATTTACTGATTTGAGTCTTTGGAATCACTGTCAAACCATTATATCTTTATATAATAGCATAACAAATGTCTTATGATTCCTGACTGGCTGAAAGGGAAACAAGGAAAGTCCCCAGGACCATTCTTTCTCACCTGACACATAACCAGCTTTCACAAATTACTCTATTAGTTTTATATAAAGGTGTAGGGATATTCAATTCTAAAAGGAAACACAAAGTAATTGACAATATCTTATTTGCTCTCATAAAACTGATTCCCTAGAAAATATTTACAATACAAATTCTTACCTTTTGGTGGAAAATAGGACTTGCTTTCTGCTTTATGAGGCCAATCTACTACCAAAGGCCCAAATCTTCTGAAGCTAGCAGTTATTTCATCTTAAAAAAGTACAATAATATGC
Source organism: Crocuta crocuta (assembly GCF_008692635.1). Classification (NCBI taxonomy): domain Eukaryota; kingdom Metazoa; phylum Chordata; class Mammalia; order Carnivora; family Hyaenidae; genus Crocuta; species Crocuta crocuta. Next base: position 10,816,284 of record NW_027551568.1, on the reverse strand, counting down.
ATTAGGAATTAGTATTAATGGTTCATTCTAAAAAAAATCCTGTATAAGTTAAAGATTTAATATTTGAAAGCACCAAGTAGCCTAAGATAAACTAGAATATGAAAATTTGAAACATAGCTAATATCCTTACTAAAAGGATACATGAACTAAATAGCTATTTTAGTCAAAATAAATTCATTTATAAGCAGCACATTGGCCAGAGCAGTCAATTCAGTATGAGTTTTAAAATTTTATATAACATTGCCTGGATACTAATGGATTTTAGTACACCAAACCATAAATAGTACTACCTTGAAAACCATGCCAACAGCATATCAAGTTAAATAAAGAGACTGCTACTGCTTGGTAAGTAAAATCTTATAGGGAAAGAAAAGTTCTGCTCAAACAAGACATGTAAAGTTATCATACTTCTAAAAAATACTAAGGTCTGACACTGACACATAGGTCAAATCCAATGATATGGTCTAGGTTATTTCATCACATGAAAACCTTATTATACTAATTAGTCCTTAGAGTAAGTTTGTGGATATTGAATCATAACTGAAAAATTTCTCAAAGTGTAGCAATATCCTATTAGTTGGGAATAAGAGTGGCCAATTTTCCACAACCTCACAAACATTAGACAGTTTCAGTATTTTTAAATCTATACCTTGAATTATTTTCTTTTTTTTTTATTACACATGAGTATTTTTTATACATGTTAATACATGCCTTCGTATAACCTGAATTTCCTGTTTGTATGACAATCTTATTTACAAAAAAAAAATGCTCACAGTAACAATATACATTTTAACAAAGAATAAAACTTTAAGTGGGTCCAATTACCGATTTCACATTTCAGCAAGTGATAAAATATTTAAACAGAGAGGATTCTGAACGAAAATCTCTAGAGGTAAAAAATTATATATACCCATTCACACATCGTATTTTAGCTGTTTGTTCATCTGTTTTAAATTCAAATCATCACCCTACCTTCATCAATATCTGGAGGAAGACCACCAACAAAAACTTTTCGAGAGAAGCGTTCTATTCGTTCTCCATTTTGATGAGCTGAGTAACATGTGGGAGAATTTAAAACCCCAACTTGATCATTATGACCATCATCAAGGAGACCATCATCTATTGGAAAGAGGGAAGAACGACCTAAAATATAAGAAGAAATATAACTTGAATCTTAGATATAAAGAAATGACAAAGTCAAGCATAAAGGCAGGAATGACAAATTCAAAGGATTAAAAAATGAAGGTGACATAGGCATAAACAAAAAAGGGAAATTCAGATAGTTTAAGGTTTTAATTACCTGGATTCAAAAGAGAAGCAGTCTGAAGAATGACTCAGAAATAAACATAGTCATATGACAACAATTATACTGCAAACACTAGATCACTTCAATTTTTTATGGAAAGCAGCAGGAATCTGATGTATGGGGATGGTTAAACTGGATGTGTAATAGGAGAAACCTTTGAGAAATTGGTGGCAGAGAGGAAATGGCACAGACTAAATAGATAAGAAGACATAATAAAAAGCCACTTGCAGACAACAGTAAGGACAAGGCAACAAGAAGACTTGCATGTAAGGTTTGGAATTAATTGATTACACATGTGACAATTATATAAGAGGGTAGACAGGGCTTCTGCACATGTGAAAAACAGAAAAAGACATTCCTTCTAGGCCTCTGGTCCTCATCTGAGCCCACCCTTCAGGGGTGCACCCTTTATATAGGGCACATCCTGTCTAACCCTCTACTGCACAGCAATCCTGATGCTAGACTCCATGGGGATCAAAAAAATAAAATGACCTAATAAAATATAGTCTCCTCCTCTCAGAGAATGTACATTTTGAAAAGAAAAGATCTACACATATAATAATGGCACATATCTATAAGAAAGCTTCAAAGTATTTCAGAGGAAGTTTGCTGGAGGAAGGGAGTAATCTGGCTAATAATTGGGTAATTTCTTAAATCCTTAAATGAAACTGGATAGCAACTGTGGTAAAAAGGGAAAGGCAGTGGTATTTACGGAGTGCATGAGAGAGAGTAAGATATTTCTAAGTAGAAATATTCGTTAGAACATGGTTTTGAGTAAATTTTCCAAGTGGAAGGAGAAACATAATAGAAAGGAGAAAATCTGTGAATTTATTTAAGAAATAGGGAGTAGTCAAGGTTGACTACTACATGTTGGAAATAGGGAGAGTAAAGGTAAGAAAACAGTTTTGAGACTAGCCAGAATACTTAGCTTTGAATGTCAGGTTGAAGGAGAGGTTTTATTTAGTGGGTGATTAAAACAAAAAACTGGATAAAGGGGCTTAAGCAAGAGAACTTTTCTGGGGCTGTAGGAAAACTTATAGCAAATGTGGTTAAAGTGGTTAAAAATGAGTGGATCAGGGAGGAAGGACAGGGGAGATACTGTAACAGCAAACAGCAGATATCTGGGAAACAAAACAGAGAAAAATAATGGAAAGGAGGAACTAAAAGAAGATGTTAGAACATGAATGATAAGAATCATTAACTAAATATAAGGACAATAAAGACCAAAAGCTAGTATAAAAAAGGATAGATATGGAAGGAAACAACCACCAAAACTAAACGGCAACTACTAAACTGGAGAAGATATTTGCAAATGACGTATTTGATAAAAAGTGAATATCTAAAATCTATAAAGAACTTATCAAACTGAACATGCAAAAATCAAATAATCCAGTTTAAAAAAATGGGCAGAACACATGAATAGATATGTTTCCAAAGAAGACATCCATATGGCTAACAGACACATGAAAAGATACTCAACATCACTCGTCATCAGGGAAATACAGATCAAAACTACAATGAGATATCACCTCACACCTGTCAAAATGACTAAAATTAACAACACAGGAAACAACAGTTGTTGGCGAGAATGAGGAGAGAGGAGAACCCTCTTACACTGTTGGTGGGAATGCAAACTGGTGCACCCGTCTAGAAAACTGTGGAGGTTCCGCAAGAAACTAAAAATAGAACTACCCTATGATCTAGCAATTATGCGGTATTTACACAAAGGATAAAAAATATGGATTCGAAGGGTCATATGCACTCCAATATTTATAGCAGCACTATCAACAATAGCCAAATTATGGAAAGAGCCCAAAATGTCCACTGACTGATGAATGTATAAAGTGCGTATGATATACATATACCATGGCATACTACTCAGCCATAAAAAAAGAATGAAGTCTTGCCATTTGCCATGACGTGGATGGAGCTAGAGAGTATTATGCTAAGTGAAATAAAGCAGAGAAAGACAAATACCATATGATTTCACAGATATGTGAAATTTAACAAACAAAACAAATGAGCAAAGGGGAAAAAAGGGAGAGGCAAACCAAGAAACTAACTAGAGAGAACAAACTGAGGGTTGCTGGAGGGCAGGGGGGTGGGGCGATGAACATGTGTGATGGGCATTAAGGAGGGCACTTGGAATGATTAATATTGGTTGCTGTATATAAGTGATGAGCTACTAAATTCTACTCCCGAAATTAATATTGACACTGTATGTCAACACACTGGAATAAAAATGAAACCTTGAAAGAAGGAAGAAAAAGAAAGGGTCGCTATGTGCAGCTTCATATGATGAGAGGATGTTCAGCATTAAAAGTAAGGTGGGAGGATGCAAATGGAGTGGAGAAAGGAAATAAGCCACATTTTCGAGAGTCGAGAGTCAACCTTATAAAGGTGACAGGTTAAAGTTCTTTGTAGTATCACTGATGAAAACTCCAGAGACAAAGGATGAGGGTAGTTCCTTGGGGAAGTGAGAGAACATTCAAGGAGCTTGAGAAAGGATTGGTAAGAAAAGTATGAGGGAAGCCAAAGTATTATTATAACANATGGAAAAAAAAAAAAAAAAAAAAAAAAAAAAAAGAGCAATGAAGTAACAATATGAGATGTTAAGATAATGATTTTAAAAAACGACAACTGTGTTTGAGGAAATGCATGATCTTTGAAGACAAGCAATTTTAGTGAAGTTGGAGGGGAGTCATGCTGCACGTGGAATTTTATAAAGTAAAGACATCAAAAGATGATTCTTTGGAAGTTTATTAGAGAAGGAAAAAGAGAAAATAAGAATGCAGACAAATTGTTTTTCTTTCAAGATGGAACGAAAGGATTTTTTTGTTTTTTGCTTTCTTGTTCTTTTTTTTTTTTGGATGAAGAAACAATGAATAGAATCTGTAGCATTGTGCCTTAAGATAGACAAGTAATATTCAACATTAAAACGACATTAAAGAGGGAGTCTAGGTGGCTTATTCAGCTAAGTGTCCAACTCTTCATTTCAACTCAGGTCATAATGTCACTACTCGTGAGATCTAGCCCTGCACTGGGCTCTGTGCTGACAGTGCAGAGCCTGCTTGGGATTCTCTCTCTCCCTCTTTCTCTGGCTCTCCCTTCTCCCTCTCCTTTCTCTCTCAAAATAAATAAACTTAAAAAAAAGTCAGTATATCATCATCTTGAATAACACACATAACAGTGCAAGTGATAATAAACAAAGACAATATGAAATGTGATGGCCTGCAGAGACTGGAAGATGGGATGAGAAGGGGACTCATGTGTCTGTGAACTATAGCTGGCTGGATGATGGAAATAAGAATTTGAAGTTTTTAATATCAAAACCAGGTAGAAAGGCCTTATTTGTATAGGAATAAGAAATTATTGCACACACTCAATTTCAATTTAAATAAAAGGTTCTGAAAGATGCCCATGTTCACTGAGTGAATAATTAACTTCTCCAATACCTTTGCTGTTGGAAATAAGGGTCAATGAAAAACAAATGTCAATAGTCTATGTGATCAACAGAAAGAAAGCCCTTCAAAAGTATTTTATCTAATTCCTTTATCTAACAAAATAAACATCAGATCCATTACAAATAATATTATAACTGGTTCAACTTCTAAGGTGGACTTCAATAATTCTATTTTAAAAGGAATGAGGCAAAAAACATGTATATTAATTAGTTTTTAGTTAAAAAAATTACAAATCTGGATTTTATTCTTATTTCAGACATGCCAATACATTGGAAATTATTTCACTTTAAAGTACCCCAACACACATATGAATTTAGCAGTCCCATGAATATGATAAGCAGTCTTTCTAATAAATTTTTATCTTGAGAAAAAACACAGATCATAAATATTTAGAGTCTAAATCAAAATGTTAAGTATAGTGACAAAGGAAATCACTACAAGAGAGGTCATGACCCAAAAAGGATTTAATCTTTTGTGTGTTAACTGTAATATTGTAAGCATATTCCTATTATAACTGCATTTAACAATGATTCTGTATTACAAAATATAATATCATTTTACCTATAATAAATAATACACAGTTAGTAAAACAAATATCAAAAATCTATAATCTATGTCTAAAATCTAGAAACCAAAGCTCACCTAAACAAAGGATGTAATAGAAAGGCTAAGAAAATATTACACATATTAATAAGAACCTTCATTGCTAGAAAATCATAACCATTTTCTTTCTAGAAGCAATAAAAGCTATGGAATTAAATGCTCATTTAAAAGAGGAGTTAACTGAGTATATACATCAGCAACAAAAATATCACCTAAAATTTTTTTTTTAAGTGTTTATTTTTAAGAGAGAGATAGAGCATGAGTGGGAGAGGGAAAGAGAGAGATGGAGCCACAGAATTCGAAGTACACTCCAGGCTGGGAGCTGTCAGCACAGAGCCCAACACAGGGCTCAAACTCCCAAACTGCGAGATCATGACCTGAGGTGAAGTCTGACACTCAACTGAGTCTCCCAGGTTCCCCCAAAATGTCATGTTTTATCTTGCCAATATCTTTCCCTATAACCTAATTTACACAACTCTAAAAGAAGAACAACTAAGTAATGACTTACTTCACGTACAGTACACTATAAATGTGCTGAGAATGACACACTCCTACATTTAGTGCATGAGAATGACAATAAAGTCAGAAGTATGTTTGCTCTTGAGAGAAGTAAAATTTGATTATCAAATAATTTGGACTAAAATACTTGCAACAGTTTTCAACCAAAATTCAATTAGCTTTCTCCTTTTTTGCTCTGAAACTGGGAGGTATTTTCAGGTTCCTACACTTCAAAAGAATGAAGCTGAATGATAATGAAAACACAGCATATAATTTGTGAGATGCAGCAAAAGCTATATATTCAGAGGAAAATTGCCATATTTACAGAAAAGCTTCTACTTTTACATGCATGTTAGAAAATAAGAAATGGTTAAAATAATTCTAGTTTCTGTCACAAGAAGACAGAAAAGGAATAGCCAATTAAATACGAAGAGAGTAAGATGAAGGAAATAAAAAAATAAAGTTTAATGACATAAAACATAGACTAACATGAAAGCAAGTCAACAAAGAGAAAAAATGGCTCTTCAAAAACATAAAATTGATTTACTTCTAAGCAAAGCTTATCAAGTTCATCAAGGAAAAGAAGAAAACTCAAGTTACGAATACTAAGCATGAAAAAGGGGACATCACCCAACCGGGAGCCTGTGTACATAAACGTCTAAACTTCCTAACTAGTTTTGCAACCTTGATAGTAAAAACCTGGCTAGAATGTTACAAGGAAACTATACATCTTGAACACAGCAGGCAAAAATTGTAAAGAAAATATTCACAGATTGAATCCAGAAATACATGAAAATGAAACCTATATCATGATTAAGTGGAGTTTGTCTCAGCGATATAAGATTGATTGGCATTTGAAAATCAATTACTGTAATTCATATTAACAGAAGGAAATAGAAATATCAAACAATCATTTCCCCAGATGTAAGAAATGTGCCCAGCAAACTAGGAAGAGGCAAGAATTTCCACAATCTGATAAAAAGCACTGAAAACCCACAGTTTACATCTTTAATGATAAATTCTAAATGCTTTCCCCCTGAGGTCTGGAAGGCTGTTCACTATTTATATTCAGCATTATACTGGCAGTAGAACTAGTGCAAGAAGATGAAAAAAATAAAGTGTCTAATGCTCGCGAGGAAAAAGTAAAACTGTGTTAAGAATATGATTTTATATGGAGAATTCAAAAGAGTCAAACTTCTAGAAATAAGTTCATTTAGCTACAGGACAAAATCAACACACAAACATCAATTTATGAAAAATTTTTTAATGTTTTATTTATTTCTGAGAGAGAAAGCGTGAACAGGGGAGGGTCAGAGAGAGAGAGGGAGAGAGAGAGAGAGGGAGATACAGAATCCGAAACAGGCTCCAGGCTCTGAGCTAGCCATCAGCACAGAGCCCGACACGGGGCTCAAACACACAAACCATGAGATCATGATCTGAGCTGAAGTCGGATGCCTAACCGACTGAGCCACCCAGGCGCCCCACAAAAATCAATTTATTTCCAGATGACAGTAATAATAGGGAAAATGTTTAAAATAGTGCCATTCCTTATGCCATAAAAACTCATCAAATACCCGGGAATAAATTAAACAAAGTATATGTAAGAGCTTTACACTGAAAAGAAAAATTTGCTCAGAAGTTCTACAAGACTGAAATAAATGAATAGAGAGAAGAAATCAACACGTGAAATGTAAATTCTCTACAAATGTCTTATGTATAGATTTCATACAATGTCATTAAAAATCCAGGCACATTTTGTCTTCTAGAAACTCTCAAGCAAGATTTGAAATTTATGATAAATCAAAGATTCAAAACAGTTTTTAAAAAATCACACAAAAGAACAAAGTCAGAGGATTATATGGCCAGATTTCAAGATTTACTGATCAGCTATGATTATTAACAATGTAACACTTATGGGAGCGCATTGGTGGCTCAGTCAGTTAAGCATCTGACTTCTGCTGAGGTCATGATTTTGTGGTTCATGGGTTCGATCCTATGTCTGGCTCTGTGCTGACAGCTCAGAGCCTGGAGCCTGCTTTGGATTCTATGTCTCCTTCTCTCTCTGCCCCTTCCCTGCTTGCGCTCTGTCTCTGAAGAATAAACTAAACGTTAAAAAAGTTTTTTTTTTTTAAAGGAATATAACACTTAAGATAGGCAAATAGCTAACTATAACAAAATAGAGTCAAGAAACAGACCCACACATTTATAGTCATTTTATGTTTCCAAAAGTCTCCATGCAGTTTAAGGTGGAAAGGAAGACTTTTTTCAATAAATGGTGGTGAACAGGGGCACCTGGGTGGGTCAGTTGGTTAAGCATCTGACTTTGGCTCAGGTCATGATTTCATGGTTTGGGAGTTCAAGCCCTGCATTGAGCTCTGTGCTGACAGCTCAGGGTCTGAAGTCTGCTTCCAATTCTGTGTTTCCCCCTCTCTGAACCTCTCCTGCTCACACTCTCTCTCATAAAAATAAACATTAAAAAAAATGGTGGTGAACCAATGGATGGATATCCAGTGGTGGTTGTGGGGGGGCTGGGGAGAAGAAACCTTGATCCCTATTCTCACACCATACCAAAAATAAATTCAAGAAGGATCACTGATTTAAATGTGAAAGATAAAACAATAAAGTCTCTAAAATTTCTTCAAGATATTTGGGGATAGGCAATAATTTCTTAGGATTAAAAGGAACTAAAGATAAAAGAAAAAAATGGACTTCCATCAAAATTAAGTATTTTGCTGTTTATTAAAAGACAGTGTTAGTAAAGTGGAAAGACAAGCAACTACCAGAAAACAGGACAAAATATACAAAGACCTCCCTTAAATGAAATGAACAAAAGACATACTGAATTAAAAATGGACAAAAGACTTGTACTGAAACTTGACAAAAGAATATAATGGAATGGGTTATAAGCATATGAAAAGGTGCTTCACAACACCGTTAGTTATCAAGAAGATGAAGATTAGAGACGTCAAATATATCTATTAGAGTAGGTAAAATTCAAAAGCTGACAGTTCAAAGTCAGTCTTAAACTCTGTTGGAGTATAAACCTGGCAAACTACTTGTAGTTTCTAATAAAGTTAAATATGCATTCATTCTATGAACCAGCAATTTCATTCTGTTATATATTCAAGAGAAATGAGTGCTTATGCACTAACACATTTAACACAGGAAAAGAAAAAAAGGATGTAAAAAATGTTCATGGTAATTTTATTTACAACAGGTCAAAATGGAAACCAACTCAAATGCCTATCAATAGGTTAATGGACAAATTTTGGTATATTCACCAATAAGAAAGAAATAACTACTGACCCTAATTTCTATCCTACACAATCTTACAATTTTTTAAGTATCTAAAAGCAATTACTTACGAAATTTTAAAATGTTTTCTTCTTTTATTTTTTTTATTAAAAATTCCTTTTTAATCTTTATTTATTTTTGAGAGAGAGAAAGACACACAGAGTGCAAGTGGGGAAGGAGCAGAGAGAAAGAATCTGAAGCAGGCTCCAGGCTCCCACCTGTCAGCACAGAGCCAGATGCAGGGCTCGAACGCATGAACCGTGAGATCATGCCTGAGCCAAAGTCAGACGTTTAACTGACTGAGCTACCCAGGTGCCCCAAATGTTTTTTTAAAAGAAGAACTGGATATGGTTGTTCCTAAGCTTCTTACCACAGTAATTAGAAGTGTTTTTTTTTTCCTCCAGAGAAATAATCTTAAAGGTGTGATTTCCATGCTGTTAAAACCAGCAACTAAGTAAGGATATTGATCAATAAGGTCTATCATCAAAAGAATTTTAAACTGTAATGAGACTGCATTATTTGAAGGGGTAGGTTTTTCTTTTCTTTTCCTATTTTAGAAATCATATTGGACCTTGATATCAAACGCTCCATTAATATTCTCTAACTATTGTTATGACATTCTTGACTCATAGTACAAGGCAACAAGGATGAATGGTTACACAAAGATATATTTAAAATGTATATACATCCAGATTTGTCTACAATATACATATACATATATAACACATACATGCATATAGACATGAGAATTACTATAATATAATATGAGGTTAGGTACAACCAAGATTAGAGTGAGCATCTAAGAATTCTTTAAGAGATTTACAAAGAATGTGATAGTTTTAGAAAAGTGTACAGGAGAAAAGAGGGGAAAAGCTTTATAGGTAGAAGATATTTGCTTGGGCAAAAGTAAAATATAGAAAACTAGAGACATTCTTAACTATGTGCTTAAAAGTACTACTTAATTTCAGGTAAAATACCTTATGGTAAGTTAGTCACCTAAAATGTACAATAAAAATCTGAAAGGTAAAATAGTAGATACAATAAAGATTACAGAGAAAGTAGTAAGAGGAGAATGAGATATGAAAGAGATGAAAAAAAGAATAAATGAAGGTTTCCCAATCATTGCCAATGAAAGGGTCTAAGATGGCTTCCATGTTGCCAGAGCTCTTTAACAGGTCACCAAAATCCTTCTAACATGAAGGCAATGTTATAGGATCTATATTCCTGTCACAAGACTAACAATGTATCTTCTCCCCAAACAGAAAATTGGCAAAGGTTTTATAGTAAAGAAACACAACCACTACCTCAAATATGAACCTCATTTGTTATCTGGACAATTATGATTCAAATTACTCATTTCAACATTAAAAAAAATTTTTAATGTTTATTTTAGAGGGACAGAGAGCAACAGACAATGACAGAGAACGAGCAGGGGAGGGGCAGAGAGAGGAGACACAGAATCCAAAGCAGGCTTCAGGCTCTGAGCTGTCAGCACAGAGCCTGATGTGGGGCTCAAACCCATGGACCATTAGGCCATGACCTGAGCCAGAGTCAGACGCTTAACCGACTGAGCCACCCAAGCACCCCCATTTCAAAATATTTTAAATAAAAAGGATTGGAGACTGCATGAGATTTTTCTATATTCCTGTAATAATGTTTCCTTCTCACGATAATAAAAGCCAGATTAGGAGCTTCCTAAACTGAAGATGGGGCTAAAGGCTAAATTATGACTAGGCTGTTTGTATAACAGACTGATGGTTAGCTCCCAGTACAGGGTTTTCTGGTATGTGCTGTTAGAGGAGTTGTAAGCAATTACTAATTTTACTCCGCTGGCTATGTGCATATGTCCAAACCACAGCTATATGGACTTTTCAGATTGTGATCTTAGTTTGGAAGTTCAGAACAGAAAAATTTCTCAACATATCAAAAAGGGGGAGGCAGAAAAGGAAAACATTTGTACAAAATTAGGCAATTTACAACTTGAATCCAAGTATAATTCTTTGATCTCAATGTGTCGTTATCCTATACTTTTATTTACTAACTGTTGTTCTAAAACTTAAAAAAACAAAGCTATATACATTAAGGATGAATATGAATATTCTTTCCATCCTCTGAGATCATAGCAGTCACTCTTTTGGAGTAGAAAATCTACCAATGTGATGGCATTATTTTTATTTAATATGAAAGGATTTTAAAAAACTATCACAACAATAGAAGTAGGTCTGAGACTGCACTTTCTCAAGCACCACCTGTTTAATCAGAAAGAATCACTGATCACGCATGCTTTTCCAAAGAACTGAGGAAGAAGCTATTAAGGTACCCTTATCACCTAGAGAGATTGTGCCCCAATAATAGGTTCATCCTTTTCACATAGAGGATGGATAAGAGATTTAATTTTAACAATCAACTAAAACCTAGTATGTCTTTGTAAATTAACTTCTAGACACACCATATTACATCTAGTATGACCATATATAAGTTCACTAAAATTTTGTTTCTTTTAGAAACTGGTCTGGCTGGGTATAGGTGTAGAGTTGGCAGAATTAGTCTCTTCAAGGAGGGGTAAGCAACTTTTTTCTGTGAAGGGCCAGATAGTAAAACACATTTTAGAGTTTGTGGGCCATACATTCTCTGCTGTAACTATGCTACTTTGTCATCGTTGTAGCTCCAAAGCAACCACACAAAAAGTAAATGAATGGGCACTGCTGTGTTCTAATAAAACTTTGTTTATAAAAACAGGACGTTTGGCCTGTGGGCCAGTTTGCTGACCTCTGTCTTACAGTATTACTCTGGCTTTTGCTCACGCTTCAGAGATTTTGCCCATTCTTTAACAATTATCAAAAGTTTTTACCAAAGATGAAGAATTTCAGCCTTGATTTCATTACAAAAGGATTTGATAGTAGTGATATTTAGGGGTTGTACCCTTACTCAGACTACTTCACAAGATTGTTTAAGAGTCAAATGGATTCAAATCTAACCAATTCAGAACACCCAGGGGTCAATTTTAAAACAATACATAGTGTACTGTATTATTTATAATTCCTTGCTTGTTACAGTGCATAAATCTGAATGGCTACACAGTATAAATCAATTCAACCTCACTGAGCTTCAATAATTTCATTCCCTTTAAAATAACTTTTCCTACTTCATTCCATGTACAAGCTTTAACTTAAGCTTTGGGATTACCTGCTAGAAAATATTGCATTGTAATGTTTAGTCCTATTAACTAAAACAGGCTCTATTTCTATTATTTAAAAAGCCCACATATTTTTGTTTCTTTGGGAGCACCGTAGCCCTTTAATCCTTTACGAAAGGAATAAATGGCAATATAAAAATGTTTGAAGTGCAGAGATAGAACTTAAATTACACTTCACACCTGTCTTCACACTCCCACCCTATTCCCCAGACCAGTAAGTTCACTCTTAGAATAGAATGGAAGAAATGCTGAACAGACAATAAAATACAAAAGATAGTTTTCCATATATTAAAGTACCCCCCCCTCCCCCCAAAATGAGTCTTTCTCCTTCCTAATCCTGGGCCCCAGGCAGTTCTGAAGTAGAACTTTCTATGGCTCCCAGGCTACATAGACACAGAGGAGTTGGGGCAGGTTGTTGAACTGAAAAACAGGGAAAGAAATATTTGCTCTTTCTTAATTACTTCCAGTACAATTAAATTTTGAATGTTCCTAAGGTATATTTCATATACTAATATCTAGAACCAGCTTAATGTGAAGTTCTTATTGACATTATTAAGGAAATTAAAATATATAAAGTCATTTTGGTAGTAATTTGGTTTGACTGTAGTCCAGTGGGAAATCTTTCAAATGAAAAAACTCCTCTGTGCCTGGGCTTAAAGGTGACTCAAAGGTGGCAAGTAAGAAAAAACAGTTCTTCCCCAAGTGGACTACAAAGTCAAAATGTCTTACAAAAAATAATACTGCTCACCCACTACTGTGCTGTTAGACATTGAGGTCTTATTTTTGGTAAGGATTATATCAACTCATTGTCCATGAGCAGTAGATCAGATATGTGTAAGACTTTTTTTTTTAAGAAGGAAAAATGAGTAAATAAAATTAATAAACACAGTTTCTTTGATGGATGAAACCTTAAACATGAACCCCATAAAAGGGGGATCTTGGTAGTTAAAAAGTTATCACTGTGATAATGGCATTGCATCTAGCATAGAAGGGGGAAAAATGAGTAGAAAATAGGAAGAAAGCCAGGCTACTTCTAGTCTTTTCTGAGTCATTCCTTTGGTATGTGCGTGGGTTTTTTGTTTTTTTTTAAATGTTTTATTACGTACTGTGTCAAAGTACTTTCAAATTCACATAAACCTTCTCAATAGGTATTTCTAATAGATACACTTTTCATTGGATCATCAAAATTGAAATTTTAAAAGCAGACTCTGACTATTCAGAGAACCAACTAAAAAATTACTAATGCCATATAATTTGAGAGGAAAATTCAGGCATTATTCCTCCAAACTAAGCCAAATAAGTGTGACAATAGTCAGTTCCATCCTAAAGAAAGCTTCTGTAGAAGGCTTAGAACTGTGTGAGAGTCTTCTTTCTTCTAAATCTGGCAGGCAGTCCCGAAGTAGAGGAAGTCTTATAGATCTCTATCCTCTAAGAGCTACAAGGAGCAGTAATAAGTTTCTATCTGAAAGCAGAAAATTTTGCTTTTTCTCAATATCATAATCATAGTCTACAATTATTGAACTGAGAAAAAAGAAGATAAGCAGTAACAGGACTTTCTGATACCTTGCTCCTGAGAATTTCCTAGGTCATGATATTACGTTGGAGTATGCCAACTTAGATTAACAATAAATCACTAAGGTTAAAAGATGAAAAGTGTATAAAAGAAAAAGGCCCTAAATTAAATTGCTCTAGAGTTTCAAAAATACCTAAAAATCACAGCTTAGTAAGTGGGTTTTCCCCAAAGGACTGGAGCTGCCAATTACAAAAGCACAGTGAGACAGGATAGTCCACAGACATGAAAACAGGTACTAAAGTTCTAACCTTCCCCCACTCTTCACAGTCGCTAACAACAACCTTCAGGAAGTAATTCAGCTTTGGTTTCTGAGTTCTGAGTTTCTATATCCAACAATTTTTTCATTAGAAAATTAAAGAACCAAGAGATTTAGTCAAGCATTGGAAAAATCCAGATTCCAAAAATGAAGTTAAATTCAGACAGTGTGAAATACAAAACTAGAAATATACTTAAGAATATAGAATACTCGTTCCTGTCATCAGCGGTGGCCAAAAGATTTAGCTTGTTTGTTTTCAAAGTGCATGTACTCATGACTACATGAAAAGACAGTGAAGCATTGGCACACGTTTATAAAACGTATCAAAAGGCACTATTATTACAGTCAATCCTCCAGGGCTCAAGGGGGATTTTAGGGGTCAAGGAAAATCCTTTTCACTCATTTTGTTACTTATGACAGCTATAGAAGTATAGTGATTATTGCACACTTAGAGGATAAGCTAGTAGTGTAAAGTTACTTTTGCTTCTTCTCATCCCATCTACTTTTCTCCCTCTCAGTCTCTCTGCACATGCAAAAGAGAAGCCAAGTTTAAGCCACAGACACTGTCAGCTGCTTTCCAAAGAGATTTAGTAGTCCGGCATCTCACAGTTCTCGTTTTGTCCTTCAGATAGCAAGAACCCAAAGAGGAAGACTGTTGTGGGGGAGAGAGAAAGGGTGTGTGAACGAGACTGAGTGTGCCTGCATGGTGTAGGGAGGGAGAAGGAAAGCATTATATTCTCAGAAGACACAGAGAAATGTTAGCAACATGATTTCTATACACCAGTGTTAACAAAAGCCTATTTGGTATTTATTTTCAACTGGGTCAAACATAAAACTAATAAACTAGAGTTGTAAATTATATACTATAGAAATGACAACCAGCCATAGATTTAGAGAGTAGAAAAATCGTATTGCATGTCACTTTCACTAGTATTTATTAAACATTTTTCTTAAGCAAACTATAAACAGCAGCTTTATTTCAAAAGGTATAAAAAATAACTTTAAAATGTTAAAATCTAGACAGTTTAAAAGGAAAACACTTATCAAACAACCATATTAGTAGGAAAATGTACTTTAAAGTTAAAGAGATAATAAGATTCAAAAATTTGACAAGTGCGCAAATCAAAATATAACTTTTCTGTGAGTTTTCAGACAGTGCATAAAAAAAATCTAGGCTAATTATAGAGTTGATCAGTAAAACCCAATTAAAAACAGTTAAACCATAGCAAACAGAAATGAATTACCTCGTCTTCGCCCATAACTCCTTGCTGCATGTAAACAAAGGACAAATTGTAAAATGTCAGAACTAAAAACAAGCCCACACATACAAGTATTTGTGATATGAAAAACTAAGTGGGCATCTAGTAATTAGGGCTACTTTGTTTTAAGAGCTAGGACAATATTACTGTGTAATATCTGCATGTGTTTTACCATTTACAAACCACTTTTATTATATATATATTCTGAAATATACCAAAAAAATGAAATTAACATGAAATATACAATTTATTCTCATACATGTTCAAATTCATGAATAAATATTTCTTTCATTTGATCAGTATGGTAATATGTAACACCTTACAGTTAAATAGCATCCCAAGCAATGAATGCAAACAATATGAATTAAATCCTCATTTTAATAATTATAAAGAGAGATATAGCAGATATAGTCCAACACACAGCTATTCCAATCCAATTCACATTATACTAAGCCCTGTGTGGAGAAAGTACTGGAAGACACAGAGGAATGAAAAGATATAACAATGTTAAACTGATACTCTGAAGCCTGTAGAGCTTAGATAGAAGGTAAAGAAATCAATCCATGTTCAAATTTGCTTAGTTGAAAAAATGATTAATGATATACTACAGTTAACAATGCTTTTAATCCTTTTGGTGCATTTTATAACCTCTTTCTAAGTGCTTATGTCTCTCTCTCTCTCTGGGGTAAAAGGGATTCAGATACAAATTATTATTAGAATAGCACAGATGCTAAGTACTCTAAAAGCATAAAGCAAAAAGGCATTTCAAACTACCCTAATAGCAGTTTACATAATTCCATATGGAGAAAAAAATACTACAATTAATTCTCCATAATAAACTACCAGTTTGATAAAATCCACAACTTATTTTTAAATAACTCCTCCCTACAAATCTGAATATATAATGAGTATTTTTACCCTGGAGTTAACGTATGAAATCAAAGCAGTAAACTAAAACAAAACAAAACAAAAAAATCGCTGTTAAAATCAAGATCTTAATCCACATTTCATAAAATTTTTTAGGCCTAGAAAAGTTTCTTTCTGAATAAATCTCAAATCAAAACATATGTTAATGGTTATCGGAAATGTAGTCTCCCTGAAAGTATAAAGCAAAGACCAAAGGAAGATATATCACATCATTTAAATACATTCTCCTACAAGGTAAGTCTTTAATATAAAGAAGTATATCGACAGGTGAAAATATAGGATTAATTCCCCGACAGTAAAAGTGGGAGAAACAAACTTGTCAACGCTTAGTCATTACACTTTAAGTCAATAAATACAAGCCTTACATCAGAGTCTTTTATACAAAACAACTTAATTTGCATCTCTCCCTCTCTGTTGTCTTTATTTAGCTATAACTACTGCAGATTTAACCTTTTCGGGAGCTCCAACTACTTCACAGCCCAGCAGATTGTCTGACCTGTACATTAGTTTCTATATAAGCTTACCTGTGTGTGTTTTTATGTGTCTATATAGCGTATATGTACATTCTCTGTATATATTATATATAGCTTACCTGACAGGTATATTAGTTTAGGGTAAGGTAGGGTGGAAGTGACATTTAGAATTTTGCTGTGGAAATCTTGCAAGACTTATAAAGGCCTTAAAAACACAGGGTCTCAAAGAGATGGGAGATCAACTATG
The DNA here is from genome assembly GCF_008692635.1 of Crocuta crocuta. NCBI lineage: Eukaryota > Metazoa > Chordata > Mammalia > Carnivora > Hyaenidae > Crocuta > Crocuta crocuta. The sequence goes on along the minus strand of NW_027551568.1, from coordinate 10,799,188 downwards.
GAAAATATAATAAGAATTCTTAAAAAGCTGTCAAGAACAGACTATACAAGGGTGAATTCCCTGCAGTCTTAATCACTGTATTAAGTGTGGAAATGATCGACAGGCTCCCAAACAGTCATAGCACAAGTCTAAGAAGTCAGACTTCCTACTTTTCTCTAGGCATTATCGAAATGATATTAAGCCAGTATAAATTTGCTTTATGGATTTCACTCATGGGTATAGAAGATGGGTCATTTATAAAGCAAATAAAACTACTCTCATCAAATTTAAAGTCAAATTATGAACTATAATGAAGTAATAATGTGGTACATAATTCCTGACCTATTGAGAACATTAATGACATCACAACCAGTTTACATTCTTAGCTGTTATGTTCTTTGCTGAGGCTACTCAATACTAAAATAGTCAAAATATGTACAAATGTTCATAGCATCTTAGGTCTCATCTCATTCCTAGACTTGAACACATTATTTAGAAAATTTCTCCAACTATCTCATACCTGAGGAATTTTAGAATCCTGTAAAGAACTAGCTATTCCACTTATTTTTTGGACAACTCTCAAATTCCAATTCTCTACATTACCAAAAATAGAACTGAGTGCAGATGAAGCTAGACCATGTGAAACACTTCCTATCCCCTGTCATGGAAATAAACAATCTGCTATCATCACACTCAACAATGGTGTATGGACTCACTTTCCTACCTGTGTTCTTATGTGAATTTCTGTTCCACCATAACTTTGATTTAGAGTTATCAAAAACCCCCAATGAGAAAAGAAAATCATTAAATTACTATTCATTATGTTTTAATTAAAGAAGACTTCTTTAAACAATATGCCCCTCCAAACTCATTTAGAATAGGATGTAGTGGAAAAAAAGTGAGCAATTTTTGTATAAAAACTATTTAGAATATTAAATTTTAGTCACATAAGTTTTATAAAACATTATTTAAAAGTACAGCTCATTTGGAAGTGAGGAACTGGCTAGTTAATATACATGTGTAAATATATGTATATATACATTTTTATGCACGTGTGTTAGATTACATTTTTTACATATCTTATTTTTTTAATGTGTATTTTATTTTTAAGAGAGAGAGTGTGAGGGAGGTAGAGTCAGAGAGAGAGGGAGACACAGAATCTGAAGCAGGCTCCAGGCTCTGCACTGCAGCACAAAGCCCGACATGGGGCTTGAACCCACGAACCGTGAGATCATGACCTGGGCTGAAGTCAGACACTTAACCACCTGAGCTGAAGTCAGACTGAGCCACCCAGGGGCCCCTACATATATGTTTTTTAATGAAGATAATAAGAAGGCCATGAAAAAAGACCTTTCTTACACAAGTGATTTTAAAATTTGGCCCTGGGTTATCAATAATCTTATTTAGGTTCTAACCTACAGCTACTAAAACAGAAATGGGATGATTTTTTAATTTTTTAATATTTTATTTATTTCTAGGAGAGAGAGAGAGAGAGACAGCGTGAGCAGGGGAGGGTCAGAGAGAAAGGGAGTCACAGACTCTGAAACAGGCTCCAGGCTCTGAGCTGGCAGTTAGCACAGAGCCCGACGCGGGGCTCGAACCCACGAACCGCGAGATCATGACCTAAGCGAAAGTCAGACGTTTAACCAACTAAGCCACCCAGGCGCCCCAGAAATAGGATGATTCTGACATTCTCTCTAGTATCTTTGTGCCCTTATATACAGGCTCTTAGCAATGGCTGTGATATGTGAATTACTGCAGCTGGAGAACAGGTAGGGAAACGTTTCCAAATAACCTGGAAATATTTAGGTTAAAGTTCTCTTAAATTCTTATTTCTTGCTCTAAAAAGCCAAAACCAGGGAGAGAAATATACCCACAAATTGCCTTTTTCAAGATCTAAAATAAATCTGTTATCTACTCTACTTATTTCCACTAGCATAAAAAAGAACTGATTGCATACTCAAATTTCCTACTTTTAGGACTTAGTACCTTTAGAGTATCTGCCCTCAGAAACACAATTTCATTACTAAGTTTTCTTAATTAAAAGATAAACATAACTTCTCTCCTCCCAAAAAGTAGAGCAAGCTCATGATTACAAACATAGCTGTATATGGCTAATCACAGCAAATTTAAATTTCAAACTGGCATGCATCCCCCTATAGTTCTGCTATCTGTCCTCCTTTTGAAAAGCTTATAAAAATATAAGCTCTTTGGGGCGCCTGGGTGGCTCAGTCGGTTAAGCGTCTGACTGAAGCTCAGGTCATGATCTCACAGTTCATGGGTTCAAGCCCTGTGTCGGGCTCTGTGCTGACAGTTAGCTCAGAGCCTGGAGCCTGTTTCAGATTCTGTGTCTTCCTCTCTCTGATCCTCACACTGCCTCTCTCTCTCTCTCAGAAATAAACATTAAAAAAAANAGAGAGAGAGACAGCGTGAACAGGGGAGGGTCAGAGAGAGAGACGGAGATACAGAATCTGAAACAGGCTCCCGGCTCTGAGCTAGCTGTCAACACAGAGCCTGACTCGGGGCTCAAACCCAAGAACCATGAAATCATGACCTGAGCTGAAGTTGGATGCTTAACTGACTGATCCAGCCACCCAGGCTCCCCTAAAATATGTTAGATTTATACAATGAGAATGACAAACATTCAAGCTGTCTTTCTAAAGTCAGATAGTACTTACATGTTACTTCTCTAAAGTGGTTCTCGATGTTAGATTTGGACTCTTCTACAATATTTATTTAATGGTAGCAGTCTTAACCAGCCAATTCAACTTTTTAAAAAAAAATTTTTAATGTTTTATTTATTTCTGAGACAAAGAGACAGCGTGAGCAGGGGAGGGTCAGAGAGAGAGGGAGACACAGAATCTGAAACAGGCTCCAGGCTCTGAGCTAGCTGTCAGCAGAGCCCGATGTGGGGCTTGAACCCATGAGCAGTGAGATCATGACCTGAGCCAAAATTGGACACTCAACTGCCTGAGCCACCCAGGCGCCCCCAGTCAATTCAACTTGATTTCTACTTAGACTAAGGAACATGGTCTGTTCAGGAGCCTACCTGCTGTTATATTTCTATGGCATTTTTTATTGTTAAGTTTTATTTTATCTATACAACTTCAAGAGACTTTTAGATGTGGGATTATATCTCTTTTTCTAAGTTAAGAGAGGTTCAAATATAAGGATCTGCTTGAGGTATTTCACAGTGTCACCTAGTCTGACCAACTTCCTGACCTTCACCCCATTCTCTGTTTATCCCTTAAAGGAATATCTCACAGTTTAACTATAATGTTAATTGACCAGGAAGGTAGAATCATGAAAGCTTTTTACAACATTTGCCTTATCTGCATAAAACTACACTAGAATTTCTAACATTATTTTTATTAAGTGGACTCAAGCTTAGCACCTAGTAAGAGCCTAGTAACTTCATAGATTTCTTCCAGTTCTGTATGTTCTAAGGAATGTTCATAAATTGTAATAGTCATGCATCTGTTTTAACATGTATTTGTTCACCACCAAAGGTTGTCGTGGGTGCCACATGGGATGTGTGTACCACACTTTAGGAAACAGTGCCAGAGAGTCATTTTGCTTTTGACCCACATTTTGTTCCTATACAGCTTCTTCCAAATGGTCTAGTGTGACTTTCTGCAGTAACATAAAACAAACCTTCTTTGGTCACTATATATACATTGAACATCCTTCAAGTACTTGAAAATGTTGGTTACATCTTCTTTTAATTTATATTCTCCAACAATTTATGTATTCACAAGACATGATTAATACTCTTTCAAAGTCATTTTGTCACTGTTCACCACCACCCACTGCCACAGCTAACATTTATTTTTAGGAACCGTTCCAAACGTTTTACATGAATGAATTCCCTCACTTCTCAAAAAACAATCCCTTGAAACAGGCAGCATTTTATCTCCTTTTGACATAAAGAATCTGAGTCGAATTAAAGTTAGGTAAACTGTGCAAGGTAATGCAGCTAGAATTTGCAAAGTTAGGTTTAAATCCAGATAATCTAGCTCCAGAGTCTGTGATACCAACTACTGTTAACTATTGCTAAACCACCATCACACACACACAACAACGACTTGTAATTTATTACCAAATATTGATTTTCAAAGTCAATGATATTAGCTATGTGTATTGGTTAAGTAAAACAACTTACTTAATTGCTAATACTGAGTTCAAATCTGTGACATAATTTAAAAAGTAGATCTATGTATTGAGATGTTATAATTCCATTAACCAATAATATTTAGGAACAGGCAGAGGCTTGGTATTGACATCACTTAATTCCTGTATTTCCTAGGGAGACAATATGCTAAGAATATAGTTGAACTGTAAGAATCAAAAGCTGCTCAAGGAAAATTTTCCCTTACTTTTTATTGCCATTTGCCCACTTCTCTCTTTAATGACCTTAATGTCTAGAAAAAATTACTTAAATCCTTAATATTCAAATACTTCCCTGTCATATAAATACACCCAATTTCTTGACTTCTGCTTCCCCCTTAACAATGATCCCAAGTGAGCAAAATAATTTTTTTTTCTCTTTGGATCAAATTGTCCCTACTGACCTAAGCACATTTTGATGTCCTAGTTTCATTATCTTTCCACTCCCTTAGTCCCTTGCCAGAAAAACTTCAGGATATCCAGGTCAGCTTAGTGTATGGAGCATGTAACATGGCTCTGAGGTGGCAGGCTATGAGGAGTGCTCACATAATGAAAAAGCAGATTTGTCCACAAGTTTCAACTCCTGCCTGAAAATAAAATATTCTTGTGTCTACTAGGTGATAAAACACTTGTAACCTAACATCTGGGTTATTCATGAAGGCTTTAGACAACTGACGAACTCAATTAGTTTAATAATATTTAGTGTAAAAACAATGCGGCTCCTATGCTCTTTGCTAGTACATAACTGAGGTCTTCTATTGTGATTACAACATACTTCTGAATTGTGCTAGCGTAGTATGCACACAGCAATCCCTGAACATCTGTGAATGATCTGACAAACTGTCTCACACGGTACCTTCCTTCAAATGGATCTTAACCGAATATGTGAAATATACACAAATTCAAGTTTTTCTACTGTCTTGTTTTTAGAAGTTAAAATAGAATGGTCTTTATGTATCACACAGAATGTCCCAAAAGAAAATTATTTAAGGAAGTCAGGATTAAATATATAAATAGCTTGTTACTCAATCCCATCATTTTATCAATCAAGTCATGAGGATAATAAAAATTATGATCTATTTTCAGTCTGTAAACTCAATTTCATCAATGTAAGTTTCAGTCACAAATACAGAGTTTAGAGACCAGCTACTCAAGTGACATGTTTTAATTCCATGGTCGAAAAAAAGTTGGCTGAAGAAGTCCTGGAATGTGATTTCTTTAACCTTTCTGGTTGAAGTCTACATAAGCACCATAATTTGCTGAATTCATGACTGTGGCCTGCTGGACTGCTGTAAGATCCAGCCCAGACATGGCCTCAGCCTAGAAACACAATCAGGCCCCAGTGTTAGAACCTTGACAATCTGACCTCTAACTGTCCTTCGAGATCCTAACACCTACCCCGGGTGCTCAGATCAGGCTGGCACGTGGTAGGCAGCTCAGTATATAACAATCTAATGTTGAATGAAGCAATAAATCACATCACCAGACACACCACTTCTTCACATTTTCTCTCATTCCAAAATCCTATCTGATACCTTGACAATCTCCCCGGGAGCCTGGACATCATTCCCACCTTTCTGTCACTACAGTCTTTACTTAGTTCTAAGTTCACATGGTCTAGCTTTACACTGGCCTTTTTTCGGTCTTTGTTCCCCAACCTCACTATCACCTGTTTTCAACAAAGCTTTAGTTGAAATAGAAGAGCCAAGTCATTCTAATGATATAATTATGTATTTTAAAGTAAGTACTACCTCTATTCTTCCTTCTTTCTACTCCTTTCTTTTTGTTCTCCCTCTGATTTAAAAATACCTTTGTGAAGGATATTTTAATCCCCCATGTCTACTCCCACAGTCATGGATGTGCTAAGTACTGTGACATGAAAACAATGTTTATCCACATCAGAAAGAAAACAATCTTTAGAATGAAAGTTTATTTATCCTGTTTCTAACTCTGGTGAAGTTCACTGTGTAAACTTTCTAGTTAGAATAAATTTAGTGTGAGCACCATATTTACACAGTCACAAGTATATTCATTCCTTAGTTAATGTAAGCACACGTGCTATACTAAGTAACAAGTTCTATGTACTCTGCAAACGTTATCTCATTTAATTCTCATAATAATCCTTGAAATTCTTATTCTCATTTCACAGATGGGAAATGAAGGCTCACAGAAGTTTCTAAACAAAGTCATACCAAAAACTAGAAAGCCAATATTCAAACTCAGCACTATCTCCAAAGTCTGTAGTCAATGAATTAAATCACGCTGTCACAAATACACTGCAATAATTGCTTTGACAGCTAGATTCTATATTCTAGAGTTTAGAAACAGGCACATTCCAAACTCCTAATTCTGCTTTTTGTATAGGAAATGTTGTAGCTTTATCTTTATACTTATAAAATAATTAACTTCCATGTATATGGAAGGTGTAGAGAACCATGCAGTCAATCACATTTACTTATGAAAGTCAATTGGAAACATAAAATGTCCGTAGAAAACTTACCATTTAACATCAACAGATTATCAGTTCCTGGATGTGGATAGCTCAATCGACCTTTAAAAAGACAGGAAAGAGAAGTTTGAAGATTATGGAGCTATGTGAAAAGCAAAAAATGGGAAAATGAATAAGGAGCAAATTACTGAACACAGCATTTCTTTAAAAAAAAGCTAATGTTTAACTCAAAGCATATTAACCAAAATCATCTTTGAGATTTGAAAACAAAACATAAAACAGTGAACTTTAGTTCCCAGATCATAAGAGCACAATGTGATTTAGGAGCAATGCCTAGAGAATAAATAAAACCCATTTGTTTTTTGAAATGTAAAAACAATGTAGGTATCTTAGTCCTTCAAACTTAATATAGGATGTAAAAATTTTTAAAGTTTCAAAACTGTTTATAATTCTCTCCATAGCTTTTTCCAAAAATAAAATCTAAAGGAATTTATATTCCTAACTAGAAAACAACCAAAATATTAAAATAAAAAATGAGCAGCAAAAAATCATCACAATTTGCCATTTAATTCAACGATTTTATACATAGTTGTATTTAAATAAAGAAATTTGCTTAAAAAAATCTTAAACATATTATTACAAATGATATTGCAAATCTGACAAGTTCAAAGTTTATAACTGATACAACAAAAATATAAAAAATGAAAATATTAAGGCTTAAGAGCACAGTAGCCTCCTATTTGCTCCCAGCCATTCCTCACACAGAGCTCTGCACTTCGTACACGCAGGGAGGACTACAGGACCCTAGAGCCCTGTGGCAGGGAAGAAGGTGCGCGTGGACACACTGCTGTTTTTTCAGCATTTCTACATTGTAACGCTTGTTTGACTAAATGCCAACAGTAAGGATGATCATTGTTTAGAGTCCATTAAACAGGATTTTCCTCTAATGCCTGCATTTCTGATGGACAGTTAGAAAGGTTCATTAAAATCCACTGAGAAAATTACTAGAATGAAATGTCTGCGTCAGCAGTTTTCAGTATAGCCCCTTTACAGACTCGTGACTGTGAAGGATGCATGGCCGCCAGAATGGTGACCAATAACTATCCGCATGAATCTGACATGATTAGTAAGGAGTACAAGGTTAACCGTGTCTGCCTTTACCACCTCAGCAAGCACTCTACCCTCTACAGCCCTGCATTACGCCCAAACATCCCATACAAAACACAGGCTTTGTTTTAATTATGAAACTAAAGAATTCGATCATCTGCCAATGGAGGAGATAATCCGATTTTGACATTAAAATGTATATATCAGGGGCGCCTGGGTGGCTCAGTCAGTTAAGCGTCCAACTTTGGCTCAGGTCATGATCTCACAGTTTGTGGGTTCGGGCCCCGCATCGGGCTCTGTGCTGACTGCCGGCTCAGATCCTGGAGCCTGTTTTGGATTCTGTGTCTCCCTCTCTCTCTGACCCTCCCCTGTTCATACTGTCTCTCTCTCTCTCAGAAATAAATAAAACATTAAAAAAATTTAAAATACACATATCAGACAATACAGTTATAGATATACATACACACCTATGCATATACACACACTTCATCTGGGCTCTAATTTAACTGTAGTAGGTTCTGTTTTCAAACTCAACATGGCGAAACAAAGTTACTAACCTTCAAAAGACACGATACTATTCTTATTTACTTCTGCATTTCACATGACACTAGCTAAACTAATAAAGCTGTCATACTCTAAACACACACAAATAGGTTTATTGTTGTTAATACTTTAGTGCGGAATGAGAAATAAGAGAGTACGTACAAAAGTTACCAAATACAAAGAGTTAGAAAGCAGACATTTTCTAAACTGGATTTCAGTAGCAGGGAGCATTACTTTACCTGAAGCACCATAGCTCATTTCTAAACATCTTGTTGCACGTGACCACACATTGTTACAAAATCAGTTTCCCCCTATTGTGTAAAAGCCCTGTGGCACAGAGACTGCTGGCTGTACACTAACACCTGTACCTGTCGATAATGGGAACCCCAAACCCTAGATAAGTACAGAGCTGCCCAGAGTTAAAAATGAAATTTCCCAGCCTCCCTTGTAGTTAAAGTGTGCCCATGTGAGTGAGATCTGGCAACGGGATGTAAAACAAAATTGTCATGCAGTTTCTGGGAAGTATTCCCTTTCCTTGACCTTCCTCCTGCTTGCTAGGATGCACATGTGATGGCTAAACTGAATCAGCCATATTAGCTTATTCGGCCAAAGCTGGGTGGTACGGACGGCAGAACAAAAAGACAGGAGCCTAGGGGCGCCTGGGTGGCTTAGTCGGTTAAGCGTCCGACTTTCACTTAGGTCATGATCTCGCGGTTCGTGGGTTCGAGCCCCGCGTCGGGCTCTGTGCTGACTGCCAGCTCGGAGCCTGGAGCCTGTTTCAGTCTGTGACTCCCTCTCTCTCTGGCCCTCCCCTGCTCACGCTGTCTCTCTCTCTCTCCTAGAAATAAATAAAACATTAAAAATTTAAAAAAAAAAAAAAAGACAGGAGCCTAGATCCATAAACATCACTACCCCACTTCTAGGAGCTGTATTCTTTTGGAAGAGGAAGAAACTTCTGTCTTGTTTAAGCTGCTTATGTGTTTTCTGCTATCCCAGAAGAACCTACCTTGCAAATAAAGCCCTCAGGTAAAAACCTATGCAAACTGAATTTTAGGGAAGCAGGTTATTATTTATTATTGTGAAAATATGATAAAGTATAATTTCATTATAGTTGTAATATGCGTATAATTAATGGGTATCTACTAACTCTTGGCACTTCTTTTACAGTAAGACACAATGAAATTTAAAATATGTAATTTTGAAAAGTATATATTTATTCTTAGGTGTCAGGTGAATAATTAGAGGACCTACAGTATCCTTAAAATTATCTCATTGGTGTATTGTGATTTTAATTATCTGTATAACACATAAATACAAGGCAATTCATGTTGGCCACTGCAGATGTATATTCAAACAGCAAAAACACAGAAGTATGACAACTGCATACAACTCATCACATACAGACAAATAACCAATTACTAAAATTTGAAACAATGCTGTATTTAAAGACACGCAGTAAGTCAGTGCTAAAAACTATTTCATATATATCTAAGTTCTTCCACCAAACTACCTACTACTCTCAATAAAAAGAACTTGAAAACAGAGATGATAAAAATGACACTTATGACACTTCTCAGATTTAAACATACTTTTAAAATTATACAAATGTGAATTAGAAAGGATAAAATGCAGCAATCGCTTTCCCAAAATCTTTTAATGGTGGTGGTCTTAAGCTGAAAACCCCTAGAACAAGTAACTTCTAGTAACCCATTTGCTAAGGCATCGTATTTCCCTTCCCAGATACCATACTCTCTTGGTTTCCTCTCACTAGCTATTCCCTAAATCCTCTCTGCTGTGTCTTCCTCCTCAGCTTTTAAAAATGCTGCAGCCCAGTGTTCTGTCCTGGCACTTCTCTTTCTGCACGGCCTCCTTAGGTGGTGTCCTCTCCTGAAGCTTCATACATCATCTCTAAGCTGGCGACTCCCACGTCTGTATTTCTAACTGCAACCTCTCTACCTCAGCCCCATATTTCCCTGGATTAGCACAGAGCTCTGTCTTCCCTCCATATGGCTGCTCGTCCCCAAACCCTGCGTCACCTCCACACTTCACTGTGTGTAATCTGTGTACAGATCCATCAACAAATCCTGACTGCTCAATTTATAAACATAGACCTAGATTTGACTGCTCTTCACGACTCCTTCTTGGTTTCCCCAGCCCAAGCCACCCCCATCTCTCCACCAACTCCCAGAGTAACCGGACTGTGGAGTCTCCATTCAGCAGCCCAGGAGTTCCTTTTCAAACCTCAATCAGCTCAGGTTTCTCTATTACCCCACGTCCTCCCAAACTTAGAAGTATCTGCCTCTCATCCCCTACCATTTTAACCACGCTGGCCTCTTTGCTATTCCTCAAACATGGCAAGCATATTGCCATTTCAGGATCTTTAGATCTATTTCCTCTTCTATTTAAAATGCATTTGTCCAGATATGACCAAAGCCTGTACCTCTCACTCCATTCAGGTGTTTAAAACATGCCATCAGAGACCATCCTAAAACAGCAGTTTCTTTTTTTCTCTATCCCCTTGACACTCCATTTTTTCTTCATAGCTGGGTTCTTATTACCCCCATCCTTCATTAAAACAGAAGACCCATGAAGGCAGGACTCTGTCTTTTTTATTCTCCACTGTATCTCTACCATCTAAAACAGCCTAGTAGGGGCACCTGGGTGGCTCAGTCAATTAAGCATCTGATGTTGGCTCAGGTCACGATCTTGTGGTTTGTGAGTTCAAGCCCTGCGTTGGCTCCATGCTGATAGCTCAGAGCCTGGACCCTGCTTTTGGATTCTGTGTCTCCCTCTCTCGCTGCTCCTTCCCCCGCTCGTGCTCTGTCTCTCTCTCTGTCTCTCAAAAATAAAAAACCGAAAGCACGGTACTCAATGTATATTTGTATGTGGGGCAAAGGAAGGACATTCTCTCAGTAAATGGAAAAATTACTGAGTAAGTTTTTATCAGTTTATTTCTAAACCTCTTAAGAATGGTGAGGAGATGGAGGAAGACAAGTCTTGGTTTTTGCCTTCTGTCAAGATAAATTTTTTCCTTTCTCCACAAATATTTTCTTTTTTTTAATGAACACATCCAAAACATGATCCCCAAAGTCCCAATATTCACAGTTGATGATGTCAACCCATTCCTCATTAGTGATGATAAAATTACTAAGGAACAGTGTCACACATTCTGCCAAATCCTTTTAACAGAAAAAAAAAAATTTAAACCACATATTAGAATCATAAGGAGATTGGGTTAGAATTAATATTAAACCAAATACTAAGAGAGGCAGTATGCTAAGGTGGTTAAAAGCACAAACTCAAGAATTCACCACTTCCTAGCATTGCAACTTGGACAATTGTTAGTAAGCCACCATAGTCACCCAAGTGTAAAATAAGAGTAAATATCTACATCTTAGCTGTGAGAATCACGTAAGTTAATATGCACACGTGACGTCCTCGGAGCAGTGTGTGGCATGCATCAAGTGCTCAATACATGATATGCATCATACCTCTTATATTGTGTGTATGTGTGTTTATTATACACATGAACATATTATATAAATAAAAAGATCCTTCTTACATGCTTTAAATATAAAGCATTGCTCCCACTGGTTTGGTAGACTCTCCTAATATTTTATCATTGTCTGTGCTTTACCTTTATTTCCAAATCTAATTAGAAAAAAAATGGTTCATAGGAGGTCTGGTAAAATCCACTTAGAATGTGGTTATTACCAACCTTGAATAACTCTAATCTCTGCTCAGATCCAAGGGGAGGGCAGTCATTCCTGACCTCACTCCCAAATCTCAACACAAGCCTCATAAAAGGCTAAGAATAAGATCATACAAATGCAGAAAAGACCCTTAGATCCAAAGTACCAGATCCTAAGAGAGCAACAGAATCATTCCTTAATAAAAGCCATTTAAGTGAGTTTTCCAGGAAAATTAATCTAGTTAACTCACTCTTAAAGCAGGGTCCCATCATAAATTTTTTTCACTGAAGAATTATTTACAAGTTTTAAACTTTTTATCTAATTAATATTAGAAAATAAACTAAGAAACATCAAGGAATATAGAATATCAAAAAGTTTCTTTCAAGTAAACACAAGAAAGAAACAAAGACAACAACAGAAGACTAAACTTAAGTCATTAATCATCTGGTAAGATAATGTATCATCATAGAGTTATTACAATAAAACTGGTACTAATTAAGATCTACACAATTAACATTAAAACCAAGTTGAACTAATGATTGCAAAACTTTAACCTATAAAGTTTTATAAATGAAAATAATACTAAGAATAACAAATAGGCAATCAAGCGTTGCCACTGGCAGTGTGAACTGGCATAAAACCTAAAAATAATTTGGGAAAAATGTCTAGAAACTCAAAAACAAAAATATTAAGTCATTATTCTATGGAAATAAACATAGAAAAAGCTCACTGATTTTAATTTAAAAATGTGAAATACCTAAATTTCCAACTGTAGGGAAATGGTTATGTAAACTATTTTAAATGCATGTAAATAATTCTTAAAAGTTCTAAGTAAATACTGACAAAAAATATGAAATATTATAGAAAAATGTTCAATCATTCAGCCAATAATTTATTGAGCCCTTTCTATCTGTTTGGAACTATAATAAATGCTGATTCAACATACAGTAAAAACAGAGGTGTTCCCTGCTCCCAGGACACAGTGTCACAGTACTTTTCATCACAGTATTGTGTGGAAAATATGTTGAAAAAGAAAACAAGCTACTAAATCAAAACTCAATTAGTAAGGCACTCGATTTAAAAAGAAAAGAATTCTTTAATCGTCTTAAATAAAGTAATCTACTACTGACTAGGCGTGTTGGGGGAACCTCCCTAAAGATTTAAGTAGACTAGGGATTACAGAGACTTCCAATTGAACATGGAGGACTGAATGCCCGTGTCTATCTTTGTTGCTTTTTGAAACACCTGAAAATGACATTATGGAAGTTTTAAAGAGGCATAACCTTATCAGGTCAAAGAAAATGAGACAGGATCACAGAAGAACTAGGTCACCAAATTTTTGGAAGCTGTGAAACAGGAATGGTTGAGTGGTTAACTGCTTTTGTAGACCAGAAATCACGGAAATCTCTGACACCTATACTGGTGCGTGCCTGGGAAGACTAACCAGAAACAAGCCATTTACCATAGTAGATACCTGGAAAGCTTCCAAAATAAGAAGCTCTAGTTATCACTGAGATTAGAGCTGGGGTGGAACTGAACCCAGGAAAGTAAGACTGCTTTTTAGTTTTTTTTTTTTAATGTTTTATTTATTTCTAGGAGAGAGAGAGAGAGACAGGGTGAGCAGGGGAGGGTCAGAGAGAGAGGGAGTCACAGACTCTGAAACAGGCTCCAGGCTCTGAGCTGGCAGTTAGCACAGAGCCCGACGCGGGGCTCGAACCCACGAACCATGAGATCATGACCTAAGCGAAAGTCGGACGCTACCGACTAAGCCACCCAGGCGCCCCTGCTTTTTAGTTTTTAAAAGAATCAGGGAGACACTAGCCCGGTCTTTGGCTTTTCTAAGAAGGTGAGAAGTCAGGCCTCCAGTTCCCAGACAGAAGAATGGATGACATACGTCCGGTGCTCATTTCCCAGACTACAAGGAAAGACCTAGAAACAGACATGGTGAGAATTCCACCTGGTTAGCTTCTAGCAATGCTCACTAGCTTGTCAACCCCAACTATAGACATAGAGCTCCCAATCACCATCTTTATGTCTTATCTTTAAAAATGAACGAACAGACAGCAAAGGTCCATACAAAACCAAACAAAAAGAAAAGAGGAACTTAGAAGTATAAATACAAGGAAATGGAAAAATAAACTTCAAACACTATAATATAGCGTTTAAAGATAAGCATACCAGAAAACCAGTATCAAGGAAGAAAAAGAAAGTTCAATGAACTTTTTTAAAGAGGGTCCTGAAAGTTCTTCAGAGAAAAATTTTGAAATAGAAAAATCAATAAAAGGGTTGAAAAATAATAAATGAGGAAATGTCTCCAAAAGTAAAACAGAAAATAAATCAATGGAAAACAGGAAAGTAGAGGAGTATCGGAGGTTTACTATTCAAAGAACAGGAATTCCAGAAATAGAAATATTAAAAATAGAAGGGAAGAAATTATCCAAATGGCAAAAATGTCCAAGAGTTGAAAGAAATACATCTCCAAATTATAAAGGCCCAATGGATGTGCAGTGAAGGAAATAAAACAAAGAAATGGAAGGAAGGAAGGAAGGAAGACAGGCAGGGCTCCCCCACGCATACACGCATCAGATCTATATTTCATTATTATGAAACTTAAGACCCCCAGGAATGAAAATATCCTAAAAGCATCCAGAAAGAAAGACAAAAAATTAAAAAAACACAAAGGCAATCAATCATACAAATGAACAGGTATCATGATGGCAACCTGGGAGGTAAAAGACAGCATGCTTTCAGGATTCTCAATTACAAACATGTAATTCCACACCAGCCTGTTTTCTTACATAGTAGAATAAACATGTTTTCATTCGTATGAGAGCTAAATAAAATGTATGTCCCACCTGAAGGAAGGTATGGTGAAACAGGCCCAGTAAAACAAAGGTATAGACCATTAAGAAAAGGATACAGAGATCAGGACAAGGATCCCACTGGAAAAGAACTCCCAACATTCTGGAAAGTCCCACTGTGACAGTTATGAAAGGCTACAGAACGATGCCTTCAAAGGCAGGGAAAAAAGTCAATCTAAGATTATTTGATGTTTTTAGATGTATTGAAGGAAGCTCCAGGGTTCTATTGATAAATTTTGGGATGAATCAGTGACAAGTACTTAGATAACAAAGCAATCAAGCCAAAAGGGATAATGATTAATTCCAAGAAAAAAGTTACGATTATGGTACAAAACATGAGGTTCATCCATGAGTATCTGCATTATCACAGCAATACACTTCCTGATTTAAACAAAAAATGGTCATATGATCATTTTGAGAGGACAGAGCAGGGTAAGTGTTGGGGGATGGGTAAGTCAAAGTACACACTCAGTCAACAGATTATACCTAAAATGTAGAAAATTTAGAAGCCTCAGCATATTATTAACACATGATTACATAAAGAATCCATTTAAAAAAGTTGAAAGTAGCTACCTCTAAGGAATGTGAATCTGAAGCAAATACAAAAGAATGAGAAAGAAGACTTCTGTTTTCTGTTATATAAGCCTATGGCATTATTGACTTAAAAAATTTTTTTAACGTTTATTAGTTTTGAGATGGAGAGAGACAGAGCATGAGTGGGGGAGAGGCAGAGAGTAAGGGAGACACAGAATCTGCAGCAGGAAAATTTTCCCAAAATTTCCCAAATTTTCTTTATTGAACACACCATTTTTTAAATAAGAAAACATTTGTTTTTATTTTTTATTTTTTAAATGTTTATTTTTGAGAAAGAGACAGAGAGTGAGTAGGGGAAGGGCAGAGAGAGACACACACACACACATACAGAATCTGAAGCAGGCAGCAAGCTGTCAGCACAGAGCCCGACAGGGAGCTCAAACTCACAAACTGTGAGATCATGACAGGAGCCAAAGTTGGATGTTTAAACTACTAAGCCACCCAGGCACCCAGTAATAAGACAAGATTTAAAACATAATAAAGTCCTACGGTAACCTTCATGAGAGATTCTCAGATACCCTTCAAATAGTAAAAGCAACTAAAATTCATAGGCCTAATTATCCCAAGAACTCACTTTAACCATGACAAATTCTATATGAAAAATGTTACATTTCTTGCTTTATTTTCAATTTAAAAATTTTTATAAGTCCATAATTAAAGTCCTAATGAAGCTTTGTGGTGAAAACAGGCTTTTAGTAAACCCATATGAACTCTGAATAAATAAATGTGATTTAAATAAATCAAATTTTTTTAATTTAAAAAAATTCACTGTGGTTTCTGAATGGCTTTAGTTTTTAAAGAAGAAAAACTGTGTATTATTGTAATTCAAAAATTGTTTAAATAGCCAAAAATGCCTGAAGAAGTAACAACTATGTTTTCAAATTTAATAATATTGTTGCTAATTATCTATTGTTACAACTACCTGAAAAGAAATGTAAATAAATAAAACTTAAAAACCTCTATTCATGATACTATACTTCAAGTTAAGTTTCCCAAAACAAGAACTTTTACAACCACATTTTCACAACTTCCTCTTCAATCTGCAGACATTCTCACAGAAAACAAAACTTACAATCTTGAAAACTGTATTCTTCTTAAAAGGAGTTAAATTCTGAGTCATTTGAAGGGTAAAGTTATTAAAGTGTCAGGCATATTACAACGATCAACAGTAGGCATCTCTTAAAGTGAAAATAATGAAATGTGTATGGCTTCTATATAAATATGATTTATTTCAAAGTTAATGATTTTTTTCTTATTCATCAAGGCCTATGGTCTATAGGAGAAAGAAAAACAAATGAAACCCAGAAGAAAGAATATGTAAATTTGACTTCTTTTTAAAAAGAAACATTTTTGGGTGCCTGGGTGGCTCCGTCGGTTGAGTGTCTGACTCTCGGGTCCGAGCCCCACATTGAACTTTGTGCCAGCAGCGTGGAGCCTGTTTGGGGTCCTCTCTCTCCTTCTCTCTGTGCCCCTTCCCACTTGTGTGTGCTCTCTCCCTCAAAATAAATAAACATTAAAGAAAAAAAAAAGAGAAACATTTGCTCTAAAGACTGAAAGCATATATAGCAATCCCTCTTTGATTATCTTTTTTTGAAGACATGCTATTAAACAGGATTTTCATTTATATTTTCTGGAGCTTGTGAAAAGTTTGACTCCAGGAAACACAAGTGGGTTGAAGAAAAGTAAGTTCAGTTCTGAAGGATACAATCTGCTCTCTGCCAGAGAATCAGTGAAGGCAGTGTACCAGGAGCTTAAGAGAATCAACATACCTGCTTGGGCATATATATGATCGGTATTAGCTTTATTCTGCACTTTGCTGTATTTTAATAAAGGTCATTAAAATGTTTACAACTGCCAACAGATCTCTCTGATCTTGTCCCCCTGTTCCAGAATGTCTCTAAGTGTGCTCTTTACACAGGCCGCAGGGCAAGATATCTGGGTCTGGGCTCCTGAAACCAGCCTAATAAGTTTGCTCTCAGAGTTTGACTATCTCTGCCCGGCTTAAAAGTTCTTAGGTTTGAAAATGTGAATTCTGGGGGCACCTGGGTGGCTCAGTCCCTTAAGCGTCTGACTTCGGCTCAGGTCATGATCTCGCAGTTTGTGAGTTTGAGCCCTGCGTCGGGCTCTGTGCCGACAGCTCAGAACCTGGAGCCTGCCTTGGGTTCTGTGTCTCTCTCTCTCTCTCTCTGACCCTCCCCTGCTCATGTGTTGTCCTTCTCTCAAAAATAAATAAACATTTAAAAAAAAGAAAGAAAGATGGGGCGCCTGGGTGGCTTAGTCGGTTAAGCATCCGACTTTCGCTTAGGTCATGATCTCGCGGTTCGTGGGTTCGAGCCCCGCATCGGGCTCTGTGCTGACTGCCAGCTCAGAGCCTGGAGCCTGTTTCAGAGTCTGTGACTCCCTCTCTCTCTCTGACCCTCCCCTGCTCATGCTGTCTCTCTCTCTCTCCTAGAAGTAAATAAAACATTAAAAAAAAATTAAAAAAGAAAAAAGAAAGAAAATGTAAATTCTGACATCAGAAACTTCCAGAAACTTATACAAGTTATTTTCTGACTTAGTACTTCTAATTTACACTATGGCCGGCTGAAGAGAACCCAAGGAAAAGGAGAGTCTAAAAGAAAAGAGGCAAGAATTGATTTGGTGCTACCACAGCCACTTAGCACCTTACACAGAAGCAATTCCTTATCGTCTCAGTAGTTATTTTCCTTAAAATAGCAGACGTTCTACTTCAGGAGTCTTGGAAGACAGGAGCATAACAGTCAAGTAATAAAAATTATGCTAGACATGAAAATACATAGTAAATAAATTTTAAAGGCATCCATGTTTAAATATGTGCTCGCGTAAAATCATACTCTTAAATCCTTTTTCCTGAATTCCTTTAAATTGTTTAGGAAACACTGGGAAAGTCACTGTGACTTGCTAAAGCAAATACTTCCAAGAACTGTTATATTAAACTGCATTGCTTCCCACAGTTTTCAAATCATTTTTTTAACTGAAATTAAATTTTTTTTTGCTTACTCTTATATGTTTGGGAAGGGGGAAAAGCAATTTTTGGTAAAAATGCTTACAGAGTAAGACCTTTTTGAAAACTGCTGAGGGCAGGGAGGGAAGAGAGCTTAACAATAATCACTGTCTTGTTCTTTTGTTTAAAGCAGAATGAATTGACCCACACATACATAGAAAGATCACAGATTATTTAATATAGGTATGCAAAAACAAAACTGCAAAATCACAAAACTGCAGTTGGCAAAGCGTAATTTACTTTAACCATTAAAAGAATCCATATTTGTTCTTCCTTTGAAAGAAAAATATTTGCCAAGAATGAAGACAGTCATCACAAAATGAGATGTTAATGGCAAGAAACCAATGAAGAATAAATAAAAACAGATCAGTGTCACGAATACTAAGGAAAGCATAAAATGGGGTGTTAGTGCTTATGATCTGGAGCAGATGACCGTACACGCTCCCTAGAACTGGCCGAGCAGATACACCCCATCAGCATCAGGTAGCCCTAAACGAGCTATGCCAGGACCTGTCTGCTTTCAGTTCCTCAAATGTGACAAACTCTTGCATATAGCCCAGTTCCTCTGTCTCGTTAACACTTTCCCCCAGTAGTTTTCATCTTTGTGCTGTTCAAGCTTAATGTCTTTGCTTTCTTCACTCCACAGATGAATTAAGTACCTCTCTCCCCTTGCTTATGACCTACCCAAGCACCTTATCATCTCCCTCCACAGTACTTCTAACACTCTGGTTATAGATTATATGTATATAAACACTAGTATATCACACGTACATGTGTACGCTATACATATAACTATAAGGTCTTTTCTTTCTAGTAGGCTACAAATCCCGTAAGAACAGAGACTATATCTGTTTTGCACAATTACAGCCAAGGTCTTGGACACTGGCTGGAACAAAAGTAGGCACACTCTATGGACTAACGTGCATCCAGAGCTCCATCTTTGTTTGCTGCCACTTCACATCTGCGGGGCCCAACGAGACAAGACCCTTCCTACCTACTATGCTAAACCGCAGAACCTTAACAGTAAATATTAGAGGTTCTACTACTGACCTGTAAAAACCACTGGAGAGTGGGAAGATGGAAAGAAGCTGTAAAGTGAACTATTCTGGGCTTCAGTGGGAATGCGAGGTGCCTCTGTTAGTACAATCAGTCAGTTCTTAGGCCACTAACCTGCCAGACTTCCTTTGGATTCCAGGGAGCTGCTCAATTGTTCCTCTTTCTACTGACTTAGCTCTTACCTTGAGTAGTTTACTCTCTTTCCTTTAGAAAAGTAAAACTGAATGCAAATTTATAGTTTTTGCCTTTTATTTCTGTGGAAGCCAGCCTCCATGACCCTCCACTAATGCTTGCCTTCAGTGTTCACATCTCTTGAGTAGCAGCCCCCACCCCCTAGTTAAGTAGGGCTGATCTATGTTGCTGACAGGATGTCATGGAAATAATGGTGTAAGACTTCTGAAGCTAAGTCACAGAAGACCCTGGAACATTCACCTCAAGCCTGATCTTTGTTCTGGTGTGTGGGGTGGGGAGATCCAGAAAATACACTGTGACGACACCCAAGCAGCCCTGTGGAAAGCTCAACATGTTGAGTAACTGAGTTCTCCTGCCAACAGCCTGCACTAACTTGCCAGCCACATGAGTTAGTCACCATGGAAAAGGAGCATCCAGCCCCAGTCAAGTCTTCACATGACTAGTACCTCACGAGATCCTCAGCAAGAACCAAGCACCTAAATTGCTCCTAAATTCTAACCTACAGAAACTATGGAGCTAATAAATGTTTATTGTTGTTTTAAGCTGCTAAACTTAGGAGTGATTTGTTACAGAGCAATACATAACAATATAATCTCTCATCACTTAACTGCATGTGGAAAATTTCCTAGAAACTTTCATCATTAATAGAAAGGTAAACAAGAAATTCATTAAAAAATTTACACTGCAACTCCCTTCTCCCTTTCCATTAGATCCCGTAAGGAAGACAAAGCACATGGCTGACTTTTGAAAATATTTAAAAAGGGCAAAATAAGATTAATTCTATTTTGGGGGGAAAAAAGAAACAATTTTCTTGTATTAAACAGTGGACAGAATGAAACATTCTTTCATTCCGCAAAGAATGAAAAGATGAGATGGAAGAGACAGGACAGAGGCGGCAGTGCTGTCCTGAAGACGAGGACTCGAAATGGGGGAAGTTCACAGACTGGTTCCTTCTGTCTTGTCACAACCTTGATTTAGCAGATTTTACTGAGGTCCCACCCAGAGGAAACATGCCACGATCAGAGTACGAGGAGTAAGATATATGACAGAATATTCCAGAAGGCAGTGAAGTCTGTATGAGTAAGAAATGAGAAGTCTTCAAGTAGCAGCCGTGGTGTATCAGGATCATTTTAAACAGCTACGTGATGGCAGTATGCAGAAGTACCAGTCTTACTTCTTCTATAGAGAGAAGATTGCTCAATGTTTTTCTTTTATTTACTTTTTTCTTTTTCATTCCCTACCATAATAAATGTAGGACATAAAATACTCCCAATTAGAAACAGAGAGTTGTGGGGCACCTGGGTGGCTCAGTCAGTAAAGCCTCTGACTCTTGATTTTGGCTCAGGTCATGATCTCATGGTTGGTGGGGTTGAGTTCCACATCTGGCTCTGTGCCGACAGTGTGGAGCCTGCTTGGAATTCTCTCTCTCCCTCTCTTTCTGCCCCTTCCCTGCTTGCTCTCTCTCTTAAAATAAATAAACATAAAAAAAGAAAACCCCAGAGATTTGTTACCATAATTCCTAAAGGTGGTACTGAGAACATTTCCCCCTTCCCATTCTAAATGAATTCTAAAATTCTAAAAAGAATTTTCCATTCACTTGAGATTTGTTTTTTTAATTATTAAATTCTTCTGGGTCTCATGCTGCTTCCACTTTCTTTTTTAAAATCCTCTTTCTAGGTTTCCCTCCAGTTTTATTATAACATAGACTTTAGAAAAAAAGAAAACTTGAGATAGTTCTTCAGCAGAGAATGTTTTCCCTTAACACCTTCAAAAGGCCTTTTTACAGAAGACTGGGAGAAACAACAATGAAAACCTTTTCATTATTCGCTGCTAACAGCTGATGATGACTTTATCTTACATTAGAATTTCTAAGAGTTTTCTTTCTAGGTAAGCCAAAGAAGTAAACAAAGGGTACTTCTTCATAATTATAAACTACTGGATTCTATTATTAAACAGTGGATTGAAGATAAATGCCACGGAGACTGTTGAAGTAACAGTGAAAGAGAAAAAGACCCCATATACAGATACTCAAAAAACTAGATTGCGTTTTGGTTAGAAGCACCTCCTCCCCATCAAACCCCCCAAAAGAAAAACAAAGTATAAAAAAGTTTGTGAGGAGGATTATCATCCCCACACATGGTTAACAATCCCTAATGATGATCCCTTGAACTTCTTAAGCTCCTTAAAAATAAGGGAATTAGAGAGACAAGATACTCCTTTACAAACAAAATCCAGAAACAGAACAAATTGTTTAGGTAACTGAACCAGTACTGCCAACACAGCCTCAAGCCACCACCTTACTGCCAACACTGAAATGTTAGGGTTCTGGGCTAAAATCTTATAAGGGAATTCTTATTTGCCTTTATAAAATTAAAAATATGGAAAAATTACCAAGTAACCCATGGTTTTGCATTCACTTCAAAGAAGCCAGAACCAACCAGTTAAGCTGCTCCTGAATCCTGACCTACAGAACTATGTGAGGTAATAAGTGTTTATTGTTGTTTTAAGCTGCTAAATTGTGGAATAATTTATTATGCAGCAATAAATAACACATCTCTTATTACCCAAGTGCACACAGTTTGCTAGATTTTCACCGTTACTATAAAAGGAAAAGAGATATATTGTACAAACATAAAATAATTAGTAACAAGTAATGTACAAATTAAAAAAAGTACGTTAATGGAATATCTTCAGAAATAGTTAACAATAAGACTGATACTGTATGATCGGTGGGGCGGACTCTTTTTCCTAATTCACCTCAACTTTTATGAGCCCTCAGAGAAGCTCCTATAAAATATCCCCTTTCAAAATCCTATGATAGTAAAAGAAAAGTGGGGAAAGGAAATTAACCCAGGGCAATTACAGGTTGGAATCACTGCAAACTGTAAATACAAGTATTCTAAGGCATTTATTTCTGTTTTTGACAGAATTCTAGAAAAGTTACTTCGTAATTTTTTTTCCAGTGTGTGGGCTGCAGCTAATACAGTGCATATAGGTTTATTTATGTATTTATTCTTCATTCATTTTTAAATTGGGTGTGGAGCCCAATGTAGGGCTTGAACTCACGAGCCTGAAATCAAGACCTGAGCTGAGATCAAGAGTCTGACACTTAACCCACTGATCCACCCACGCACCCCTCAACAAAACAAGTTCAGATCCATTCTTCAACCTCTAGTAAACTGCAAGATATCTCTAGACAGTGACTTTTTCTTAAATAACAGGAGACATAGGTTTACATTTCTTTCTGCATAAATCAAGCATATATCTACATAAGCTACAAAGGTAAAAGTAGGGCATTTCACAAAGGTTGTTATTAACATAGTACAATTTTATACATAACACAGGTGCTACTTAGTGCTCATTTTCCTATAAAAAATGGTGAGATAAACACAAAGCAGTGGATAATAAAAGAAAAAGAAAGTCACCTACCCTTAAGAGGATCATGCTCTGCTCTCATAATATCAATAAGGGAATTTTCCAAAGAGTGCATATTCAAACTGTCATACATTCTGCTTCGATCCTAGGAGAAAAAAAAAAAAAAAGACTCAGTATGATCTATGCAAATTTTCAAAAACTGATCATAAATATACCATCTAAACCTACTTACATGAAAGAGGACATCTGATTAATACACTGCCAAGATAGTTATCAGTAACTGAAAATCTCAGGAGCTATAGTATCTCTTGTAGAGAGAATGCTACATTTAATATCTCCAAAGTCACATACCAAAAGTAATCTTATTTCATTGGCAGCATTAATACAGTAAAATAATTTCTATTTTTATCACTCTCAACTTAAAAAGATTTCTGAGATGTTATACGCATAGGAAGCAGTTTTAGTTATTTAACTTCTAAACTTTACTCATATACCC
Organism: Crocuta crocuta; assembly: GCF_008692635.1. Lineage (NCBI taxonomy): Eukaryota > Metazoa > Chordata > Mammalia > Carnivora > Hyaenidae > Crocuta > Crocuta crocuta. The sequence goes on along the minus strand of NW_027551568.1, from coordinate 10,775,655 downwards.
AGGAAGACACTGACATTTGAAAAATAAATATTTTGAGGGAAAGGAATTAATCCCATAATGGCACCACACTTTAAATATCTTTCAAATAGTGTACATTATTTAACTTTGTCAGATTTTCACATTAATAAATGCATAAACATCTCATACAGTAAAAATCAAAAGCATGAAAACTACTAATATCTGAAGAAAGATTAACACCTAGAATATTTACATTCAAATCTGGCTGTCTGAAGTCTTCACATACTGGTCTCTGCATTTCTAAATCCGCTTTCCCTCCAAACCCTGCAAAAAAGGCAGGGGGTGGAGGGAGGAAAGAGTGACAGTATTCCCACCTCACAAGTTTCCTGCCTCATCAAGTCCCAGAACAAAGTCTTTTGTGTAGCTGGGAGTCTTGTTTGCTAAATGTTAAATCTCTCAACTTGCTTACTAGAAGGAATTTGATCTTTAATGCTTATGAATTTATACTGTTATTCTGCCCAACACATCCTCAATGTACTTGAACAAATACACATGGGGAACTACCACAGCAAGTTCTGGCCCATGACCCCAAAATCACCAAACAAACGAAAACATGTCAGTGGCGACCCACCCCCCACCATTTAAGCGTGTGTAGGTGTCTGTGCAAGTGTCTGTATACGAAGGAGAGGCAGGGCAGGCCATTTTTAACTCAAAAAAAAAAAAAAAAAAAGACTATAACACAGAAAAAGGAAGAAATCAAAAAAGTAGGAGAAAAACCCTGCAGAAATCAGAATTATGCATTTCTTAACCTGGGTCCATGAGCTCCAAGAAGGACCATGAAATCTCTGAGATTATACACAATATCAAGTATGTGTGTATACATGTAACTTTTCTCCTGAAGAAAAGGGTATGGCTTTCATCAGTTTTCCAAAGGAATCCACAATCCAGGGATGATTTGGAGCCAGTCTTTTGGAAAGCTGAAGAAAAACCCCAGAAACTTTCCTGAAAATATGTTGAGTTATTTACTCCACTTGAGGTTTACATTAGGGTTGTGAACTTTTTAAAACTAGGGGGTCAGAATCAGTATCATAGACTAAACAAGTTGCTGTTGAGGAATTTAGAAGTGTGCAAAGTAATACTGAAGATACAATGCTAGACCAGATGTTCTTACTCTAGCATTACCACAATACAGTTACACTGGTACTCCTTATCTTTACTTACTTTCTTTTACATCATTAACATGACTTTGATTGGTGAAGGAGGCACAGATAATCACTGAACTACAACAGTGCTTCTCACATATGAGCATGCTTCACAATCATCTGGGGCCCAGACTGCTGCTGGGACTCTGCTCAGAGTCTGAAATTCAATAGTTTAGAGAGGCCCCTGAGAATGTGTATTTATAGTAAGTTCTCAGGTGATACTTAGACTGCTAGTCCAGAGACCATACTTAAAGAACGGCTGGCCTTCTTGATCTTATATGTTACTAAACCTCTTTAGGCTCTGCTCTATCTTCTAGAAAAGAAAAAAAATTATTTCAGACTAGACAATGCCTAAGGTCTACTTTAGAAAGAATAGAAAAGCAAAAGACTCAGAGTACTATGTAGTAAGTGAAATAAAACTAGAATAGAGAAGAATATGGCCCTTGGACAATAATGACATACAATTTTAGTAATCTCTCCAAATATTTCCATCTTCAGTGCTTCCATTAGACTTTATGCATAATTAATTTATTGATTTTCCTGCCTCACCCACTAAACTAAGCTAATTAGGGGTAGGGACCTTCTAATTATGAAATATAGCTAACTTTCAAATATTTGTTGAATGAATATTACTTTATCTCTACTTAAAAAAAACTTTGCAAATTTAAGTTGAGCTCTGTGAGGGCAAAGACTATAGAGGACCATAAATCTTCCAGGAATAGGGACTCAAATGTTAATTAAGACATGATGTATTAAAGATGTATTTAAAATAGAATTAATAGAATTAAAAAATGTAAACTATCATGATAAAAACTGTTCACATAATTAAGCAAAGAAACCTCATTAGGGATGCTGTATCATAATAGGTTCTGAGATATATTATAAATACTTTATACGCTAATCTATTTACCTTAAATTCTTACAAAAAATACGTTATGGTTTAGGGCTATCTTCTCAGGCTGATTTTTTTTTGTAAAAAATTTTTTAATGTTTTCATTCATTTTTGAGAGAGAGAGAGAGAGACAGTGTGAACAGGGGAGGGTCAGAGAGAGAGAGATACAGAATCCGAAGATAGGCTCCGGGCTCTGAGCTAGCTGTCAGCACAGAGCCCGACAGCCCGAACCCATGAACCATGAGACCATGATCTGAGCCGAAGTCATACGCCCAACAGACTGAGCCACCCAGACGCCCGATTTTTTTTTTTTTTAACACAATCAGACTATTCCTCATCCTTAATCGCCTACGAACTTAATGGTGACTAATTACCACCACCCAAATGGCTTTTGCTTTTTGTTTTTAGTTTTTTAGTCACATTCTAACTCTATTCAAGGAGTTTGAGTTTGATCTTGCTTTAGAGCAAAATTTAGAGTAATACCCATGAAGTAACTCCATATGCATTGTCAATGGACCGGGGCAATTATTTAAGGTAAGAAGGGAAATATATAATCAAGCTATTCAATAAATATTAGCGACCACTAGATAATCAACTGACAATGGTCATTCAAAACAACAGCATATATTAATAGCTTTCGATTTAATGCCTAAATCTAATTGAAATGGTGCGATGCCCACTTATCAGATCCCTTATTTCCTCTTGCATTTCAAGTCTTTCATCAGGAAACAAACTCTTGCTTTAGTAAAGAAAATAACAAAGCTATTATACAAATACTAGCTTACTTATACTTTGGTAAGCAGCGGCTGCATCCCACATGATTTTTAAAGCACCAAACACAAAATAGCCTTGAGCAGATAAAGAACTCCTGACATCTCAAAATCGCTTTCTGGATTTAAGGAAGCCTATAGGCTCATGTTAAAAATGGAATTACAGATAATTGCATTAAATAAAGTACGGGTATTAAAATATACCTTCTGGAAAAAACAACAGAAATAAATCTAATTATAAAACAAATACTCATGTATTTTTCTAAAATAACGATATTAGAAAATTTGTGTTCACAAAAACTGCCATTGGTTTAAAACCTAAGTGAAAATCCTGAAACCATTTTAAGGTAAACATAAACACACCCAAACTTACTACCTTACATACGGAAAAATCATAGCAATGTAACTTAACCTACATTTACTACTACATAACTATTTAAAAACAGCCAAGAAGTTTCATGAAAGTAAGAATCACTATGAACAATCTAATTTAAATATGAAAATTATCTGGCAAAGAATTGATTTAAATGGGTTTTCATAAACTGAGATTACAGAATCCCACGACAATGAACAGGCAAAACTCAGAAAACACTGGTGGGAAAACTATAACCTCTTACATTCTAATATTTTCTTATTTTCTTAAACCCAGACATTTGCCATAAAGACTGAGAGATGCAACTATACAGTTCTAGAAAGACTGAAAGACACAGAAAGAACAACGTAATCTAATCTTAAATACTCATCTTAAATAAGATAACCTAAAAAAAGATTACCAATGCTGAAAAATAACCAAAGTGGTCAAGAATATTAAAATTAGTACAAAAAGAACTTGAACTTAATTAAAAGGGAACATTTCAATGGGATGTTATATTTTTACTTTGATATATGCAAAACCCTGTCTCATTTCAAACGTCAAGTAGATCATGTGCTTCTTGAAAATGAAATATTATCCCAAAGAATAAAGAGATGGATTATAGAAAAACCCTATATTGTCATCTTTAAAGATATGCCAGATGCTTTAACATAAAACCTTCTGGCTAAGCAGAGAGATCAGCTTTTGTTGCATTTTTGTGTTTGGCTTTCCAATTTTTGCTTTAAAATAAAAGAGCAAAGTTGTATTAATACTGTCCTCAATTTTAAGTAAATACGGATTTTACATTCCTGATGATGCACTGCTGCTGCGCCACAGTGAACAAGCAGCAGACGATATGCTACTGTCTTACCGCACTAGGCAGCACTGTCTCCCCGTCTCCTTCATCAGTCTCTGGTTGTTCCACACAGACACCCCTTCTTCATCCAACCCGACTTTCACCTTCTCAAAGGGAGGGAACAGAACTTCTCCCCATACATCCCAAGGGTAGCTAAAACACTACTTCATACATAAAGAACATAACATGTTTTGAGCTTCCTTTCTGAATCTGAACGTTCACTAAGGATTATTATGACAGGGGCCTGAAAAAAAAAATTTTTTTTGTCAAATTTTTAAAGACCCCAAATGGCCAAAGGTATCCATAAGGGTTAAATGAAAAGGCAAGCAGAAAATACCCGGTATAAGAATGTATCAAATACAGGGGCTCCTGGGTGGCTCAGCTGGTTGAGTGTTTTGACTCTTGACTTCAGCTCAGGTCATGTGTGTTTGAGTCTCGCCTAGGACTCTGTCTGCAGGGACAGCACATAGCCCATTTGAGATTCTCTCTCTCTGCCCTCCCCAGCTCCTGCACACGCAGCCTGCACATGCAGGCTCTCTCTCTCAAAATAAATAAACTTAAAAAAATGTATCAAGTACAATTAAAGAAGTGAATGCAGGATACAAAACTTAAAAAGAAAGCATCCATTACCTAAGCAGGTTACAAGAGAACCCATTCTCCCATTTTCAGTAATGTTTACAGTTTGATGACTACCAATGTCCTTAAATGAGGTTCATCTCATTTAAGAACCACAATTTACGGAATCCTTTATTAAATGAAAAATTGGACTTGGTCTGCTATTATATGTTGTTTTTGCGTGAAGTGACTACAGACACCAAAGACTAATTTTCTGAGAGACTCCCATATTATCATCCATCATGTTGTCATAACAGCCTGGATATTAAAGATTGATGGAAAGCATCTGCAATTAATTTAAGGTAGTTTATGTGACATGCTCAAAAACTTCCATAGGAACAAAAATACACAACTAAATATACCGATAATCCCTTAGCCAGAGGACAGGGCGACATACCATCTCATAGGCTTTATGGCTATGTTACACTTTCAAAGGTATCACGTTGCTTTATTTACAGAGAACTAATGTCCCAAACATAAACCTGTAAGTAATAATCTCAGCTACAAGTATATTTACTTGTTTTAAAAAAATTCAAGCATTAATGAATAAATATACCATAATCTCAACATCTAATTGAAAATTCAATTTTAAGGTAATTAAAAACCACACATCTAAGTATGATTTCTTGCAAGCGTAACTAGCTAATAGCATTCTGAAGAAAAGTATTCTTAGACTTAAAGGAATTAAAAGAAATACCAATATTAATTTTAAAGTCAGAAATGTGCATAAAACTTTACCCTTGTTTTTAAAAAGCTTTAAATTTGAAGCCTTTCCATAAGAAAATAATTACTTAAAATAAGGGAATGCCAACCAACCCTAAAAACATTATATACAACTGAAATAAAATCAATCTACAAAACTATTTCTTTCCCATTTACTGAATATTAATTACATGTCCAGTTCTTGGTATAGGTAAGGCCTCAAGTACGCAGGTACAAGAATTAAGTCTCTGGTTTTAAAATTCAGTATATTTTATAGGCCTACTCAATTTGAGACTAAAAGAAAAAGAAAGCTAAATGTTTTAAAATAATTAGTTGTTAACTGAGATTTATTAGTATTAAAATGTTGTACGTTGTGGGGAAAATGTCAGAATGAAAACATTTCCCCAGATATTTAAGTGCTTAAGAATTTTCTGTAATTTTAACTTTGCCAAATAGTGAGAAACTATCCAATGGTTTAAGATACCAATTAAAGTTTGTAGCTGTTGCTGTATTTTTAAGAACCTCAACTCCAAATACCTCAACCTTTTATGGAAAGATAGAAACACAGAACAAATTTTGTATAGTAAGTACCGTAGGGCACTCAAAAGAGAGAACAACATTGCTTTTAAGACTATTTGGGAGCCCATACAGTACACCTGGACTGCTTCAGTCCAATTCCCACCCCTTCTCCCCAATAAACCAAGACCCTTGTAGTCTAAAAATAAAGTATGTGGGGGGTGAGGGCATAAGGAGGAAAAGAAATGGCCAAAATGGATCAGAGAAAGTGTAAGAGCTGGCTCAAAAGGCCTTACATGATCTAGTTCAAGGTTCTCCTTTTATAGATCAGGAAACTATGACCCAAAGAGATGAAAGCCCATAAACTATACCCTCCGATGTCATAAAGATTGAGAAAGAGGAAGGAGGTTCAGGTTTCAGACCTCCTTTCTTTCTAGGTCAGTTCACTTTCCACTACCGTCTTCTTCACCACGCTTCAACTTCGTCACATCGCACCTCTGCTTCAAGGGTCTGCAGGGAATGCCAATGTCTCAACACTTAACCAAAAGGAAAAAAAAAAAAACTATCTTTAAGCACCTAAATCATTTTTGGTAAAATGAATTTATGTGAAACACTCGGTTATAACACAGGTAAGAGAGGCTTTGATGGACGTCTACGTGGGAGCGCTAGAGGCGCTGCTCTTAGAGCAGCCCAAGGGCACCTCTGTAGAGCCCAGTTTGAAAACTCGTTTTTTCGTCATCACTTCTATCCACTGCAGCACGCCACCCGCTGACACCATCTCAATAACCTCATTTCCCAACATGTGCCCCCACCCCCGGGGTCCCTTTGTGACAGTTAGTCTGTCTTCTTTCTTCTCCACAGTTAATATCCCTTATAGACGGATCCTCCTGCTTCTTCTTACACCTGCTCTTCAAATAATTAGGTCTCTTCCTTTCTAAAAACAAGTCCCTTGCCACCTTCAAAATGATTATCCTAATTTTCCTCTTCAAACATACCGTCTCCTAGGCATTTACGTATTCAATTTGAACGACATAAAAGGGCGACCATAAAAATGTCACTAATATGGCCTAACTGAGCCAGAGTGGAGAAGAGAGTAGAAACACATGGAGAGCTAACTTACATTATTAACAAAACAATAAATGACAATTTACATGAGATAACTACTTATTTCTAAGTGGAGATCCTGGCAGGACTATTTTGGTAAATAGGTAGGACCTGTCTAAAATAAGTGCTAATGTAGATTATTGAAGTTACTCCTAACTCTCCAGGTTAGAAAGCGATTTAAAAACATATTATTAATCTATTTATACAGTTCTTACTTGTAAAATCATCTCATGTTGATAAATTAACTAAAGAAGAGCCTTAGCTAAAGATAACATAGCTCCATTCAGTGGGCTCCCACAATGTCAAGTCTATGCTCATTCAAGCTTCAGCTCTGTAGTAAAGAATCCTCATGGAGGACTGAGTTTGCTACTCATACTGTAATAATTCTCACCACTGGGTACCCAGTTTGAATCCAAATTTAGTCTGTAGGAAAAGAGATAGCAATTTGTAACCACAAAGGACTTGAAGGTAATTTGATTAAGACTGATTCCTAGCTTTCTGATTTACGGTTTTTCTATAGGAAACTGATAATATGCAAGAAGATAGTATATATGAGCAGTGACAAATTTTAGAATAAAGAAATACTACACATGAAGGTTTTTATAAAGGTGAAAAAATTAAAGATTGGCTTTTTTAGAAATATGCCTCAAGACAAATATAGCAGATTTCATGACAAGAAGTGACTAAAAAATTCTGTGAAACACTGATGACACTTAAAATTGAATGATACGCAAATCAGTAGTTTTGTCCCTAACTGAATACAACTCTGAAAGATAAAATCTGTTCAGTTTGACTGATGTTTAAAGTCAGGTGCTCTTGGGTATATAATTCCTTTTTCCAAAAACAAAATTTTAACTTTTGGAAACAGTAAAATAAAATAATTATAAATTACTTATAAATTTGAAAATGAAGCATTTTATATTAGATAGTTAAGTCAAGTGACCTTTTAAAAATAGTTTTAATGCTCTCTGACATAGGCTTTAAAAAGGTATAATTGGAAAGTTAATAATAAATCTTACTCATAATATAAACACTAAACTCCTAGTCAAAATCCTGAAGAATATACACTGTGCAGCCTACCTGGTCTATTCTGGATGTTCCGGCTGCAGTGCACCAACTATCTTGGAGTGAATCTGAGCCCCAAGCTGGTAACTGCAAACTAGATCTCACCTTCAATAGCATAGAAGTTTTCATCAGAAATAAGCAGTTCTCTTCCCCACACCCACCCACAAAAAAAAAAAAAAAAAAGAAAAAAGAAAAAAAGAAAAGAAAGAAAGAAAGAAAATAAAACAATCAAAGTTCCTTCTATCTTGTATCTTTGGTCCTCTAACGGTCTCAGGAGAAAAAAAAAAGTCTCATCGTAAATACCTATGAGGCCCTTTGTTAGACTATAATATGAATAAAGCATTTAAAAAGGCCTGAAAAAATGTCCAATCATCCTAAGTATTAGGCCACATTTAGGAAAAAATAGTCACTGAACCAGTGACGACAAATTTTAATTTGATGCAAAAAGCTCTCATATTATTTTGCCATAATCACAGCTGTATTAGGTATATTCTAATATACATACAGCTGATCACAGGCAAACCTACACACAATTGCTTAACATTTTAGTTTAGTTACACTGGAGGAGAAACTCATTTTGGTGGCCTATTAAACATTAATAAATTAAGGCATTCTTGAGCTGCCAATTAAAAGCTTCAATATGCACTGGAGAAACAGCAGATTTTTCTACATTTTAGGAAGCTGCTTTTCTACCGTGTGTTTAGAGAATTCTGTACAATATCCATTTTCTCTATCATTTTGTATTTTATTCTTAAATTATATGCTTAAAATTAGAAATTTTTTATTTTTTAATCTGTCAATTTTACCATACTGCTACTATTACTATGACTACTACTAACGCTACTACTATTACTACTACTACTACCACTACTACTACCACCACCACCCAATTTCCTATTTTGAAAGATAAACATTAGAAATAAGACCATTTACATACCATTCTTACCTGTAAGGGTAAGAGTGTATTACTATTGTTGTCGGTTCTGAACACGTTATCTTCAATCCAAGATTTTGGAGTCAGGGATGGAGTAGAGCGAGTAAATTTCGGTGGTGCTATGACATTACCAGAAAATGGTTTCTTCAGTGGAGATATCTGATTCATAGTTCCTGGAATCCCCATGTTTCCAGTTCTGCGATGGTCTCTGCCGTGCATTGCTCCCCACGACACACTTCCAGTGCCCCAGCCACTGCTCTGATGGTTGCTCCAAGGAGATTGTTTCAGAAGAGGCTGAGAAAAACACATCTGTTTAAATTATAGGCGTTTCAAGAGTTTATAATTCAAACTCAAATTTAGGCCTGAGCTAAGAATATATACATCATCTTTAAAAAATCTCTAAAGACAATAAAACATATCTTATTAGTTTATGAAAAGTAATAAGTTTGTGATCTTGCTGTATGCAAACATACTCCTTTACTGCTAGGTGAGTTTTCATCCTCTGGCCCACTATAAGTTATAATGAATCGAGCAGATATTTCATGACAATTGCTAAAATAGAACCAGGCAGTTACATTTCTGTCCTTTCAGAATCATGTACGTAAGAAGAAAAAATAAATACTTTAAAATTGAAATTAACTTCAAAGATCCTTGAAAATATAATCTACATCGTGATTTTAAAGCAACCATATTCTGCTAGGCATACAATTAAAAATCTGGTCTTTAATTAATAGATATGAGTAACAACAGGAGTAAGATGTTTAGACTTTAGGCTTCCAAAACCAACGGCACCACTACAAAAGTGAATGATTGTAATAACATTTGGTGTTATTATCTTGCATGAACTAAAATCGTCTTTCGGAATAGGGGGTGCATGGGAAATATGTGGGTTGGGTTTTTTTCTTGCTTTTTCTGGTATTGTGTATTCAACTTTTAGATATTTTATTCCAATTTTAATGTAGTTTCTTTTAAAGTGTTTTTGGCTTTCTTTCATTTAATTATCCATGTTAAGCAATTATCTGATGTTACCCATAGGTGGATCCACTGAGATGTACTAAAGAAAAACAACTATGTGCTTTCATTATTCTAGCAGAGACCTTAATAATACAAGTCTCCATTAACTTCATTCATTTTCAAAAATACATTCTATTCCAAACTAGGACCTATGATAGAAGTTTAGTCACCAAAGAACGGAAAATTCACCAAGAGGCAATAACGGCAGGTTTTTGAAAATACTAATTGCTAGCAGTTACGCTGTCAGTAAGCTTGTCCTAACATTTAGCCAAAGGAAGTATGGACCATGCAGTTACTATATACGTCAATAAGTTCTACAAGCCAAGTATTCTTCAGACGAAACTTGCTTCTTGTAAGACAGCTTTCTTTTTTCTTTTTAAAGAACTTGATCTATAGAAACTATTAAAAAAATTTTTTTGATGCCAATGTAATCACGAATATATGCTGCCATTTCGCCCTCCACCCAGTTCAAAGGCACAGCTCAGGGACCATGAGGACATCACCTCATTCGTGAAGGCCTCACTTTCCTTACTGATACAGGGTTCAAGTTCTCCTCCAGTGATCTAAAATTCCATATGACAGCTGTGTGACCTCTTAAACTTCACTGCGAGAACCATCTTCTGACAAAAAGCAGATTACAGTTAAATACGAATCATGGCGCATGGTCTTCCCATGTTCTGTATCATGGCTCTAAGGACACAAAAGCGCCTCGCAGTAATTTTCTGTGGCAAGTTTGCAGTGAAACAATGAAGACCCTGACACACAGAAGACAGCTCCTCGAGATTATGAAAATCATGGGAAAGGGGAATATTCTTTCAAAATTACGTGTTTTCAATCCTCGTAGGCCACATTCTCCTTCCTCAGGGGAGGCACCAGGGACTCGAAATAAAGACTGCTAACTTTGATCAATTTAAGAGAACTCTTAACTGTTACTTTGGTTAGACTGTAGTCACCCTTTAAAAGGTTAACCTTTTAAAACTTTAACTGGTCAACGGAAAAAGTTACAGGAGTAAGTAAGCACCGGTTAAGGTCCAATTTTGCTTCTGTCTCAGTCCCTGATCACAAAAGTGACCTTAAACACACGAACCACACTACAAGAAACGCTGACTGGATCCAATTAAAAAAAAAAAAAAAAAAAAAGACAACAAAATACTCTTTTCAATGTCAATGAACCAAGCCAGCGGTCATTCAAACACCGTATTGGGGACATAACAAAACAAGAGCTTGAATCGGAAAGGACCCGGATGAATTAAAAAAAAAAACAACAAACCTGCCCCTTATTTCATAATTGCATTAAGCCACTCAAAATATACACACCCCGTAATTCACGAAAAGGTTAAAGCTGCCAAAATATGTGAATCCTCCCTTCGAGGTAGCACACGAATCGCGGATTCCAGTTTAGCTTTGCCTTACNCGACGGTTCCTGGGCAACGGCCCCTCCCGGCGCGGGGTCCGCGCACAGCCTGCCCTGGGTCGCACGCGCTCTCCCTAGTCGCCCTGGCGGCCCCGCCTCCTTCCTGTCACCTCCGCCCCAGCCCCGGTCACATGAGGCTGGGCCGCTGGGACGCAGGGGGCGCCGGCCCGTAGGGGAAACTGAGGCCCGAGAGCCGGACTGGGAGCGGCTCCCAGTGAC